>NC_135862.1:26178027-26200527 GCF_031162955.1 Sander vitreus
ATTTCTGAATGTGCATTTGTTAAGCACCATTCAATTATAGTAATGTCATGTTTATTTGAATAGGGACAGATGCTTAGACATAGACATTTGTGCAATAAATCTCCAATATACACAGCATTTATTGCTATTACTTATTTCCAATGCCCGTCCCTAGAAGGGCTTTTAAACAATTAAAATGTGACTGTGAACTAAAATAAGACAGCAGATTGTAGTTTCTGTATTTATTATTAAAGCATTTATCAGTAATACAGTTAAAATGGGGAAAAAGTGAAATTGCGTTGCATGTCGATTTAAGGTGTGCGGCCCTAACTTTTCTCCCTGAGCCCCTAAAATGTACAGTTGGGGGGCTACAGTGCTACTAGTAAAAAGCCCTGCAATGTGATAAATTTGATTAGGTTCAGCTTGGTCGCTTTGGAAGCAGACTATGCTGCAGAATGCAGTACACAGAGGAGAAGGGCAACCTTTGTCACCAGGGCTGTCTAGCGTCTTAACTCCAACCTCCCTGATCCAGCATTGAATTTGTTCCTTGTGGAGGTAGAGACATGAAGCAAAGATACTGTGTGAGGTGAAAGGGATAGGTGCACGCCAGAAAGTTATTGCAGTTGGGCCCGCTGATTTGGTCTGCTCACCAACAGGCAGCTGCAGCAGTGGCTTTGAAACACAGTATGGAGCCAGTTAAGGTACTTACACAGGCCCCCAATTGCTGCAAGTTTGTCAAAAATGTAATTCCTTCTCTGAGTCATAACTCAGTTACAGACATGTATGTTTTAAGATTCACTCTGATTTAAGTGCAACACATTGGCAGCACATAACATGTCAATGCACCTGCACCCATTTTTTCCTGTGGGGCCACACACTGGCAGCGTTTTGATGCGCATCATCACAGGATATACCACTGACCTATTTCCCCAGTATCGTCACGTGTCATAGAAGAGCAGTAATTTCATCACATTTGCTCCCCAGATTGACATCCCGAATAGTATACTAGGGCTTCCCCACCCCCACAATCATGCCTGTACAGGTGCAGCGATACCTATGGTTTGTGGCTGTATTTTGGATTGTTATCCAATAGTAAAATATTTAAGGGAAAACTTTCAACAGGTACCGATTTGTCAGCCATCTGTTGACAATTTGAAGATCCTGTTCTTTTGTTTTTGGATTTCACATACTACACAGTTTTGTAGTGCAGTCTTTAATAATTTCTTCTGGCTAAAGTATACTAAACCTTAGTGTGTGTGTGTTGTATAATGTAGTATACTTTTTTTGTTTTAACAGACACCAATTTTTCAGCAATGTGATAAAGATTTGAATTGTGTTCTTTGTTAAGCAGCAGTTTTTTTAATCTTTCTGACATCTTTTATCTATTTATATTATTATTATTATTATTATTATTATGATTTTATATTTATTTAAATAGAGTCTGGTGGGTTTGGCAATAGAAGATTTGGGGCTGTTCCATATTAAATAAAAAGGATCTTACTAGGCCTGTCACGATAACAAATTTTGCTGGACGATAAATTGAAAACGATAATATTGTCGTTGAGAGACCACTTTCATCTAATATAATGATAATGGCATAATAATCCAGGTACACCTTTTCAAAGCTCAATAAACTTTTATTTCTAAAGAATATTTAACACTGGAACTGGAAGACATTTTAAATATCCATAATAAATGAACAAAACAACCAATAACAATAAATAAAATGGACTCTCAGTCTCTGTTAACAGAAAATGCACTGGAATAAAAACCAAACACAATCGAAACGTTGTTACCTGAAAACATTGTGTAGATTCTTTTTAGCATCTCACATCACACTTTCAGTCACTATGACCACTACTACAGTCAGAAAAATTGTGCCAAAATATGAACAATAACGTTGCTGTCAACGGGCTTATCTGCTTATATGCTATGTTAGCTACCGACCGTTAGCTTGAAACCATCCAGCAAATAGACGGTACCGTAGGGTGCCGTTACCTGAAACCGGTGATTTAACATCACCGCTCATTTTACACACAGTTTAACAACAAAACAAAACGCTGAGTGAACATTACTAGCTACGTTTTTCATGTTGGTTTTGAGTGGTATGCACCCCCACTAACCTGGAAAACGGTTTTAAAACTAACATTAATACAGCGTCTCGGAGGAATACAGCGTTCTCCTGCAGCGGGGAGGCAGAGGGACCGTCACCGCATCGTTCACTAACGTTAGCTGCTTGTCTCATCTGGGGCCTGATAAACAGTAAATTCATCAAATTCAGTGTCCATAATGCTATTTTCCAATACACTGTAGCTGTCATATATCACGGGACCCGCGTGAGTGCGGATTTCATGTCGTGGCTTTCGTTGCTGTTTGTCACTTTGCCTTTGCCTTGAGTGACAAGTGTACTCGCCCTGTTGTTTATTTGGTTGCCATGACTTCGCGAGTGATGACGTCCTGTCACTGTTCCAGTTGCTCACCCTAAAGGGGAGAGAGAGCGGATGACCGTTCACTTGAGTTCACTAGAGCAGACTGCTCTACAGAGTCGTGTAATTATGACTTTGACTTTTCATAAACAGCTGAAGGAGCGGCGGTGCGCGGTGTACATAGTGGAAACCCTGTTGTGCGTCTGCCCTATTTCTGATACCGTGGCGGCAGAGGAAAACAAACAAGCATGCAAATGGAAATTATCGGAGCCGGAAAAATTATCGAGCACATTTTTATTTATCATGTGATTAATTGACTATTGTGACAGGCCTAGATCTTACTCTTTAACAAAAAGGTTGACCTCTGTAGGGATCCTTTCCATAATGTTGTCAGACACATAGAATAATAATCTGACCATGCCAGTGACAAAACAAGCACTTTTTGTGGACGTAAATTGAAGGTGTGCAATTGTCCATTAATGTTACATTGCAGCTTGTTGTTCCTTGGAAGCTTGGAAAATAGGATCCTGGTTGGAAAAATACCAAAGTTACCCTTTAAAAACACTTGCTGTGTGTTTTTTCTGTTCAAGAGCTCAATGTAGGTTTTAGATTGTCTCTACAGGCAGTTTTGCTTGTAAAACTCTGCTACCACTCTGCAAAAGGCAGACTAGTGACTATCCGGGCACCCACTGCCAGCGGACTGTTCGGAAATGAATTGAACCTCTCTGCTGTTGTTGAAGCTGCCTGTGAACATCTTAGTTTTATACAGTCAAAACGCAGCATAAAGCACAGTGAGACAAAATGTTTTTTTTCAAAGTGTACGTCGAACATAGGCGGCCACCTGTGACGACTGCCCCACTCATCATCTCGTCATTTCCAACCAATCACATAATTTGTCCCGACCCGGCTGTTAGCGACCCAGGTTGTGAACATTGAACATCGACCCTAGTCTACCCTGATCAAACCCACCTCGCTACCTGGGTCGCGAAGCTGAGTAGATCGAGGAGGGTTAACCCATTCAAACACACAGCCGACCTGGGTACAACCCTGATTGACCCATCGGTGTGAAAGTGGTATTAGTGATTGGTCAGGGCTACCGCAAAGGGCTGGTGGAACCAGTAGGACAACTTGATTTTTATAGTTTTCATAAAAAACTACTTGCTGTGTTCTCACTTATGTGTCTGTGTCTTCCAGGCGAACTGTGAGTGGCAGTGTTAGTGGAAGTGGTAGCAGTTTTACTGGTTCTAGCTCCAGATCCAGATCCTCCTCCAACTCACGCTCCGGATCCAGAAAATCCAGGTACTTGCTGTGAACATCCTCATTGTCAACAGCACTGCAGTTTGCCAAGAACTTCCTTTTTAAAGAGATGTTGTTGACCATATATTGCATTTGGGGGGGTGGAGGAAACAAGGTATGAGATATCGTGGTATCAACATTAATACTTAGCTTTATCTAAATAAGTAAGATACACAATTCTTCAAATTAAATGTTTGCACATTGCTTATATAACCCTAAGCAGCAATGAAAATGGACAACTCTGGCTCACATTTATGTTGGCATGGTTGTGGTGAGGCAGGACCACTGATACACATAATGTGGCTCTCAGTGAAGGGTTTTTGGAAAGAGGTTTTCTCTAGATTGTCTTCGATTCTGAATGTGAAAATACCACTCTGCCCACTAATCTGCCTTCTAGGCAGTAGGGTAGAAAATATATAGTCAACACTTAATTCAACGCATCATCGCTTTGTCAGTTAAGCGAATAATTATGATGAATTGGAAAATTCATAAACCCAATTGCTTTAGCATTGACAATTGGTTAAAGGACTTCATGGATATACTGTCAATGGAATGGGCCACATCAGCCCTCTACAGTCAGGTCCATAAATACTGGGACATCGACACAATTCTAATCTTTTTGGCTCTATACACCACCACAATGGAGTTGAAATGAAACGAACAAGATGTGCTTTAACTGCAGACTTTCAGCTTTAATTTGAGGGTATTTACATCCAAATCAGGTGAACGGTGTAGGAATTACAACAGTTTGTATATGTGCCCCCCACTTTTTAAGGGACCAAAAGTAATGGGACAGATTAACAATCATAAATCAAACTTTCACTTTTTAATACTTGGTTGCAAATCCTTTGCATTCAATTCCAGCCTGAAGTCTGGAACGCATAGACATCACCAGACGCTGGGTTTTATCCCTGGTGATGCTCTGCCAGGCCTCTACTGCAACTGTCTTCAGTTCCTGCTTGTTCTTGGGGCATTTTCCCTTCAGTTTTGTCTTCAGCAAGTGAAATGCATGCTCAATCGGATTCATGTCAGGTGATTGACTTGGCCATTGCATAACATTCTACTTCTTTCCCTTAAAAAAACTCTTTGGTTGCTTTCGCAGTATGCTTCGGATCATTGTCCATCTGCACTGTGAAGCGCCGTCCAATGAGTTGTGATGCATTTGGCTGAATATGAGCAGATAATATTGCCCGAAACACTTCAGAATTCATCCTGCTGCTTTTGTCAGCAGTCACATCATCAATAAATACAAGAGAACCAGTTCCATTGGCAGCCATACATGCCCACGCCATGACACTACCACCACCATACTTCACTGATGAGGTGGTATGCTTTGGATCATGAGCAGTTCCTTTCCTTCTCCATACTCTTCTCTTCCCATCACTCTGGTACAAGTTGATCTTTGTCTCATCTGTCCATAGGATGTTGTTCCAGAAATGTGAAGGCTTTTTTAGATGTTGTTTGGCAAACTCTAATCTGGCGTTCCTGTTTTTGAGGCTCACCAATGGTTTACATCTTGTAGTGAACCCTCTGTATTCACTCTGAAGTCTTCTCTTGATTGTTGACTTTGACACACATACACCTACCTCCTGGAGAGTGTTCTTGATCTGGCCAACTGTTGTGAAGGGTGTTTTCTTCACCAGGGAAAGTATTCTTCGGTCATCCACCACAGTTGTTTTCCGTGGTTTTCCAGGCCTTTTGGTGTTGCTGAGCTCACCGGTGCGTTCTTTCTTTTTAAGAATGTTCCAAACAGTTGATTTGGCCATACCTAATATTTTTGCTATCTCTCTGATGGGTTTGTTTAGATTTTTCAGCCTAATGATGGCTTGCTTCACTGATAGTGACAGCTCTTTGGATCTCATATTGAGAGTTGACAGCAACAGATTCCAAATGTAAATAGCACACTTGAAATGAACTCTGGACCTTTTATCTGCTCCTTGTAAATGGGATAATGACGGAATAACACACACCTGGCCATGGAACAGCTGAGCAGCCAATTGTCCCATTACTTTTGGTCCCTTAAAAAGTGGGAGGCACATATACAAACTGTTGTAATTCCTACACCGTTCACCTGATTTGGATGTAAATACCCTCAAATTAAAGCTGAAAGTCTGCAGTTAAAGCACATCTTGTTCGTTTCATTTCAACTCCATTGTGGTGGTGTATAGAGCCAAAAAGATTAGAATTGTGTCGATGTCCCAATATTTATGGACCTGACTGTATAAATAGGACCGTGGAGATAAAGGACCCTGGATCTTTATAAGACTATTCTTGAAAAACTGGACATATAAATGAATCGGTCTGTTGTACTTTGTATTGTAATGTTTGATAAGTTTGTGGTCTGTGGCTTGTGATTGTTTTGGCAGAAAAACAAATCAAAAAGAGTGAGAATTGAACTTTTTCCAATTGTAATTGGTTTTGAGTTGTATTTTAAGAACTTTAGACAGAGTTTGGAAAATATTGACCCAATAATTACAGAGTCTTGGACATTTCCAGAACATATGTTCTATAGTCGCATAGGGGGTAGACTGAAGGAAACATCTTCAACAGCCGTAGCTTTGATAAAAGTAGTCTGTGTAACAGTGTAACAGTCCATGTGTCTGCCACACACAGAAGAGGAATAGAAGAAACCTTGGTCAGTGGTGTGTGAGAGAAAGAGAGAGAGAGGCGATGACAATGAAGTTCGTAGCAACGCTTTAGCTGTAAACATGGCAAGGCAGTGTGTGTACAGTTTAGGCTGTTTGTCGGTGATTAAATGCTCCAACTCCTCAAGAAAGAAGTCAAGTTCCTGTGTCTTTATCTCACTTAAGGTGGACAGACCTTTAAGGTTGACCAGTTATTTTAGTAACAAGCTGCTCATACGAGTTTGAGTTTTCGGATTGTACCTTATGATCTGTTGCATTCATCGTAAGTCACTGTGTAAGTCTGCAAGCTAAATATAAAATATAAAGGTATTTTAAATGTATATACCGTATAATGGGTTATTGAGATTACACAGCCTAATATTTGTCATTCTGTGTTCTTTGCTTTCACTTGCTGTCTCTTCTGGGCAACCCTCCAGGAAATCCAGGTATGCTAGTTGTTTTGGGCGTGCGTGCGTGCGTGCGTGCGTACATGCGTGTGTACGTGTGAGTGCAGACGTGGGCGTGTTGTGCAGTGTACATAGAACTGTGCTGACAGCGCCCAGTCAGCAGTGCCTCAGTTATCTTCCCTGTGTGACTGAGAATCAGCAGCTCACGGTCAACCTGTTGTCTCCTGCCGCAGGTCGCTGAGTGTGAGCAGCGTGTCATCAGTGTCATCGGCATCGTCCAGCAGCAGCTCAGTGCGTAGCGCCGACTCAGATGACATGTATGCTGACCTGGCCAGTCCGGTGTCCTCTGCCAGCTCCCGCTCGCCCACACCAAATCACCCTCGCAAGGAGCGAGGGGCTGTGCGGGACCGGCCTCCACATGGCAGAGACAGAGACAAGAACAGGGGTTAGTGTGGGCAGCAGCGAATCGAATTGTCACATTTTCTGAATCGTGCACCCCTAACCCATACTAGCAGTCTGACCGGCGGGGTTGTGTTGCTTTTCCTAATGCTACATTTGTTTTATCAAAGTCATGAGCAAAGCAACATAGTACAGAAAATAAGCACAGCAGAAACAAAGTTTCCAGAATGCGCTTATCTCCACAATTTAAATAACAGCCAGAAATCTCCCCAAAAGGGAGTTTTGTGTTAGCGCAACGTCACGAACAATACACCCATTGAGTATGAAGTAGATCAGATTAACAGTTCTTGAAATATGTAAAACAGATTCCTTGCTTTATAGTTAAATGATTAGCATTGCATGGTTGGTCAGTTCTTATGTCTTCTGTCCTCATAGCAGAGAGACCTTCAAAGAAAGATGAACCCTTCAGGGAGGATCGTAGGAAGATCGACCCATCTGGTGCCCCACCTAGAGGAGGAAACCTCATGCCCAGATCAGGACCTGGTAGCAGAGGTGGCCACCCTGTACATCCCCCACCTGGCAACATGGGGCCCCCAGGAAGCTACGGGGGTTCAGGTTCCCATAAAGACATCAAACTCACCCTCCTCAATAAGGTTTCTATTGTTTTCTTTCCATTTTTAAAGGGTCTGTTTTTGTCTTGCCAAGAGTTAGTCCTATCTAGGAAGCCACTGCTCCTAGGCAAGAAATAGTAAAGCACATAACCCACCGAATAACTAAAAAGTCTAAACAAATAAAAAAAGTCCAAATTTCAGGCCTTAAAAAGTCTTAAATTCGCTTAGATATTGTGTTCGAGGTCTTAAATAATGTTCAACAGGTCTTAATTTTCCTACGTCAATGTAACGCTACCTCTAATGCTTATTGAAATGTTCCCACAGCACTTAAGAATGTTTTTGTTTTTTTTGTTCTGTGGTGTTGTAGTTCTTGCTGTCGCTAGTCCAAATATAATTTGCTGTATTACGACTACAAATGAGACCAACATGCAACTTATATTACAGCCAATCTAGACACCAGTCCTATAATTCTGATGAGGAAATTGGGGAATTGTTTTAGACAATGTTTCCGGACTCTGACATCTGTCTTAAATTTCATTCATAATGGTCTTAAACTTTCACTTGATGAAACCTGTAGAAACCCTGGTTTTACACTTTGGTTTTTGTATGGATTACACAAACAAGATAAAACATACTTTCTCTGAAAAGCACCAGGTAATTGTACCTGCAAATTACTTGAAATTGTAATTGGATTTTTTTGCACTGGGATGTGAAAAAAAATCAGTTGGACTCAGACCTCGCTTCTTGAATTCCTTAAATTTCACTCCTTACTATCATTGCTTGACTCCATTATGCCCTGCCGTTTTCCAGCAGCAGGGCGATAGGGGCAACAGGAAGAGGTACCTGCCTTCAGACAAAGACAGGCCAGGTTCCCCCGCCAGCAAGAGAATGGCCATGTCTCCAGACAGAGGTGAGAAACATGCCGAGAAACGGAGTGCTGAATGTTAACATTTGTGTGAGAGTGAACAGTTGTGTTCACTCTCACACAAATGTTAACATTCAGCACTGCAACCAGTGCATTTCATGTTGATTGACATAATTGAGATAGCACTAACTAACAAATATTTCAAGGTCAATTAGTCTGCCAGTTATGTCATGCAGAAAATTGTTTCAAAAGGTGGGCAAATCCTAAAGAATAGCTTGTTTGGTCCAAACAACCGTCTAAAACCCAAAGATATTTAATATACTACATTTAAAACTAAGCTGGAAGCTGAAACCATTGTATTTCTGCATTTTTGCTTAATGTTGCTGATTCATTTTTGGCCGTTTAAATAATTGACTAATTGTTTTAGCTATACTTGCTGGTACACTATTTCCCAATATACAGTACATTAAGTGGCTCATAAGGGGTTATAGGGAGCTGCACCAATAAATAAAAAAAGTCACAGAAGTCTCCATGATTTCATTACTTCATGTTCACACATACCAATATACTTTAGTATTAATAGCCTCATAACCCTGAAACTGGTGTTTTTCAGGCCGTGATAAGAGGATTCCTGGCCGACCCCCACTCTCTCCTCGAATGGATAGGCCCAGAGGCCAAGGGCCCCGACCCATGCCCCCCCAAGGAGACAGGTTTGTGCAACCTTAACCATAGCATGTTATTGCTGTAGGACTGTCGTTCATTTTGAACATTTTATTATACATCAGAAGTCAAAAGTAGCAACAACAAAAAACAAATAAAAAAAAGGGTGTTTAAGCTTGAAGTGGGGAAATTCTTAAGTTGACTTTTATTTCTGACACATCCATATCGTCAGCAATGACCATGTTAACTTGGGCCAAACACAGCAGAGTTTTCAGAGCATGAAGTTTACTTGACAACTAAGTGTTTGGCCCAAATGAGGAACAAGGCACAGAAGTTGAAGCACACAAATATTACACCAGCTTTGCGTAGTAATAATACTCACTGGCTCTTTCACAAATTTCCCAGTATGAAAGAGGTGCTTTGTAATAGGGCTTCGCTGAAAATGGGTTCCGTTAAGATCCCGGGGATGGAGGGCAGACAGACTATTGTCATAATTTTGAGTCAAATTAGGTTCCATGGTAGTTGGCAACATTTGTCATCTTGTTAATAAAGCCATTTTCACATATGAACTCTGAAAAAAAGGGGAATCAAGTTCCGATATAGTCCAGAGTTTACCTTTCACACATGTAGCACACAAAAGGGGAGACTGTCTGTGTCAGATGCATTCTCAGTTGTGTGGGAAAATACTGGCCCTAGCTTCCGGGTCTTAAAAGTTAATGCATTCTATCTAATGTCCAGCAGGGGGCGACTCCACTGGTTGCAAAAGTCCGATTGGGTAGAAGCTTATATGAGAAAATGAGCCTACTTCTCCCTTGATTTATTACCTCAGTAAACATTTTCATAATGAGTTAATTGCTAGTTTGAAGTCTCTTTTTTTCCAAATGCAAATAAACAGGCAAAAGTGCAACATATTCATTTAGACAATCAATATACAGCAAAGCACACTATACATACTTGGGAAAGCAAAGCATCACAAATACAAACATGTAACAAAAAGGAAAAAGGACAAGAAATAAAAAATTAGAGTGAGGACAGCTAGGTAGATTGTTATTGGTTACAAGCACTCGGCCAATACAAACATAAAACATTATGCATCCCTAGCATATATACAACCACAAGCGCTCATACTCGGGTATTGGTACACATACATAAACACTAAGGTAAAGCTAAAACGAACTCCATTTAAAAAACAATACTTTTAGTGTGTATACGGCCCACATATTTTAACATGTAAATCTGTAAACTGTTTTTTTCAACCAAAACTAGAGTTGTTATTGTTGGAAAAGTGGAAAGATGACCCAAAACAGCTTTTTATAGTTTTATTTTGTTTGTTGACTTTGAATGAACTATTGAGTCTGGTGGCTTTAGCGAACACAATTTCGCGGATGTTTTTATGTTTAAAAAAAGGATCTTGCTCTTAAACAGAAAGGTTGACCTCAGAAATCCTTTCCATAATGTTGACACTTACAATAATATGAGCCTGTCAGTGGCAAAACAAGCACTTTTCTGAACTTAAATTGAATGTGCTCAATTGCAGAATAACTACATTGTAAAATTTCGACAGCAGCGGTCTTGCTTGATACTGGACTGATGTCAATGATTGTTTTAGTGCGACAGTTGCAAGGAAAAACATCCTTTTAGGGAGAAACCTCGGACAGACCCAGGCTCTTGGTAGGCGGTGTCTGACGGTGCCGGTTGGGGGTGTAATGAACAGTGACAACTATGTGGAACTATGACTAGAAATAGTAGCTGTAGTAGTTCATGGTGTAGCAGGGCACTGCAGGGTGTAGCAGGGCGTTACAGGGTGTAGCAGGACGTAGCAGGGCATAGCTGCAACCATGATTTAGGTGTCACTCTAATCCAAGGTAACAAGCATTTCTGGGACATGGATGCACACAGAGGGAAGGAGAGAGGAGCTCAGTGTGTCAAAGTAAGTCCCCCCCGGCAGTCTAAAACTATAACAGCATAATTAAGAGCTGGTGCAAGGCAAACCTGAGCCAGTTCTATAAGGATTGGTAGATGAATCTGACGACTATGAAGAGAAACAAAGAAGGGGTGCCGTGTCTGAAGCTATACACCCTCCCTCGCCGGTCTAGGCGAATGCTGCAACTCCTCAATCCTTAACTATTATCTAGCTTTATCAAAGAGGAGAGTTTTAAGTTTACTCTTAAATATGGTGACGGTGTCTGCCTCCCGAATCCAGTTCCACAGTTATAATGGTTATAATTGGTTATTTCCTTTTTTTTGTCGTAAATCGAGTCATGCTATCTGCCTGTATGAATTGACATGAGTAAAAATGTGATCCTAACTCTTGCTTCTCTTCCACAGAAAACGTCCTCTGTCACCACCACCCAAAACATCTGGCAAAGGCCCTGTTGCGCCATCAGGCAAGCCAGCCGCCCCGGGCTCCACTTCGGCCGCTGGCTCAGGCTCCAGCTCAGGCTCAGGCTCGGGCTCCAACAAACCCAGCAACACACTGTCCCGCCGCGAGGAGCTGCTGAAACAGCTGAAGGCTGTGGAGGACGCCATTGCCCGAAAACGAGCAAAGATCCCTGCAAAATAAACGGAAGCCCGCTCCTCGCCTGTTCGCCTGCCTGCCAGTCTGCCTGCCTGCCTGTGTGGCCTTGTGCGCCGGGGCAACAGTGAGGGCCATGGGATTGAGCGTTTTTCCCCTGCCTTCAATGGACATGTAAAAATGTTGTATGGTTCATGTATAAAGGCTATTGTGTAAGTAAACAGGAAGTGGCCGCCACGAAAACCATCTTCCGATTGTTTGCCCTCAGAGGTTTGGCTCTGCTCCATTCTAGAGTGTTGTTAACTCCCATATGCCCGACTTTAGCTCCCCTTAAAAGTATTTCAATGTCCACAGTTTGCCTCATCAATAAAAAACAGGAGAAAACATTTGGGCATTTGGTGAGGTAGGGACATCTCAGGAATGGAGTGTACTTTGTGTAGACTTTACAGTATAGAAACAGAAGGGTAGTAAGGAGCACTTGATCACTTCCTGCTCACTCTGTTCCTTCAGTCAAAAGGAAGCATCTTCCTCATCTGGTGTGATAACAGATTTATACACATTGAATCTACTACTTCTGTCTTTCTTTCTCTGCTCCCCTTTATTGTCTTGTAGTCACATATTTTCTCGTGGAGTGGTGTGACTGTTGTGTCTGCTCTACAGTGTACTGACAGCCATACAGCGCTTCACAACGCTTCTTTGTATAAATCTACAAATTCTTGAGCATTTGTATTCGGCCCCTGTAAGCAATCACGAGCCCAAGCTTTGTTCAAAGGGGGCCAATGTTCACCAACCATTGACTTGTCTGCGTTCTCTGTTTTAGGGCAGTGTTTACTGTCACACCTTGTACAATAATAGCAAGTCATCAACTTGTTTCAAGCATATGATTATAGACAACAGTGATGTGAAGTATTGCTCTTTTTTTTTTATCTACAGCATTTTGTTTTCTTATTAGCTCTTAAGTGATAAACTGATGTTTTATTTGTGTCACATTTTTAGTTGGAGTGTGAGAGGTGGAACGGGACATTTAGAGACGAGATATGTCTTGCTTTTGTGACAAAAGCCTTCTAAATAAACTATTTTGATAAAGCAAAGGTCTGTTGCCTGGTTTTTCTCTGCTGTTGTGCAAGACAAAGGGAGTGGTTTTTTTAAAAAAAGATGTACTGTTGCACATGTTTCTGGAGATAAAGCCTTCAGCATAAAGAATGTGGAAGATATTTACTAAAAATAATATTTTGTAGTTACCATGTTATTTGGTTGGTTCCACCCCTTCACTTATAGCATTGCATCAACATGCAGTTGTGAATTGTCTGTTCCATTTCACTACCATCTGTTTTTTCTAATAATATTTTCCTTTGAAATCATTAAAGTGTAGAACTCATGCCTCAAACACAAAGTTTGATCTTGTAATTATTTTTAAAGATTATTCTTTTGGCATGTTTAGGCCTTTATTGTAGACAGGACAGCTTAGACATGAAAGTGTGATTCAGGGAATGACATGCAGCAAAGGGTTGGAGCCTCTGTAAATGGGTGCACGCTCTACCAGGTGAGCTACCCGGGCGCCCTGATCTTGCAATTTTTTTAACATGGTAGCAGCATAACTCCAGAGATGGCAATGTCAGTTTGCTGGTTGGTCAATTAGTCTGTCTCTAGGTCTATCACCACTTTGGTCAGACTAAAATATCTCACACTCACACAGTTTTTTAGTGGAATATCTCCAGGCGAAGAATCCTAATGACATTTGTGATCCCCTAACCTTTCCTCTAGCATCACCAAAAGGTTCACATTAGGGGTTTAGAGTAAAACTGTCATGAATTTGATACACAGCCCCATTCCATTTTGCATGTAGGAATCATTCCCTGTGACCTTTATCTAAACCACAAATGTGCTTATTTTTCCATAAGTTGGACATGACTGTATAAACATCCCTGTAAGAGCGCACCATTACCAGCAGAAAGATGTATCACATTTATTGCATACTGAAATGTAAGAATTGTGAACCGTTCCAAGTTTTGAGTCAAAGTGTCTGGAAACATTTTCACCTCACTCAGTCAGTGATACAGAAATGTATATTAGTCATGTTGTGCATCACACTATGAAGGTGTCAGCCAGCTGTAACCAGTTCAACCACCTTTTCTAATATATTAATTAAAATTTCTAAGCAGCACTACAATCTAGTAAGACAAGTACAGAGACAAGTCTTTTGTCTGAAGCAGTTAGAAGGTTGTTAGTCCTTTTCACCAGTGCCGTCTCTGTGCTATGATGCATTCTAAATCCTGACTGAAATTCCTCAAATAAACTATTGCTATGTAGAAAATCACATAACTGATTAGCAACTACTTTCTCAAGGATCTTGGAGAGAACGGGGAGATTAGATATAGGTCTATAGTTGGCTAAGACATCAGGATCAAGGGTGTTTTTTTTCAGAAGAGGTTTTATCACAGTTACTTTAAATGACTGCGGTACATAACCTGTTAATAAAGACATATTGATCATATCTAGTAATGAAGTGTTAACCACGGTTGCTAGGTGCTAGTTTCCTTTGCTTCATCATCTTCTTTTTGAGGGGAGCAACAGAGTCTAAAGTCGTCTGTAGCGAGGACGTAGCACCGTCTACAAAATTTGGGAGGGACTAAAGTTAACAAAAGGTCCTCTGTTATATTAAGGCACGATATTGAGTTAAATGCTGTTGGAATATCTTCCTTAAATTTAGCTATAGCACTGTCAGATAGGCATCTAGTGTAGAACCTTTTATCTAATTTCGTATAGTTGGGTAGTAAAAATTCGAAAGTTATTAAAGAATGGTCTGATAATAAAGGATTCTGCGGAAATACTATTAAATCTTCAGTTTCGTCTTCCCCAAAATGTACTTCAATTTCTATACGGAACAGAATTTTAAGTTTTTCCATAGAACTTATTTTACACCTGTTCGCCTCCAGAAAATGTTTCTCCACAGTTCAAATCGTTGTTATAAATGTAAAACACACAAGGGTACATTTATTCACCTGTTCTGGGCATGTGATCGCATTCAGACATTTTGGGGAGAGGTTCATTTTGTGGTCCAGGAAGTTATCAGCAAATATTTTACATTATCCCCATCATTTTATCTGTTAAACCGTACTTTGGAAAATCTTTTTGACACAGACAGCAAATATCTGTTGATAATTCTTTTATTTCTAGCTAAAATTACTGAGGTGGTCTGCCCCGCAAGTCCCAATGGTCTGTATGTGGCTGTCACAGATATCATCTCTTCTCCCGTTAGAGAAACTGACTTATGACCTCAATCATAATTCCAACAGATTCTGGAGACTTTGGAGACCACTGCATTCCTTCCTGCAGAGACTCTGACTTCACTGTGTTTGGTCTAATCTCTATGTACTTAGTTATTTATTTCTTGTACAGTACTAGTTAGCAGGGACATCGTTAGGCCTATTTTAGGGGGGCTGAAGCTATCCCAAAATGTTCCTAAGAACCCCCAAATAATAATAAGAAAAATAATAATTAGATTTTTTTTTTTTTTTTTTTTTTTTTTTTACAGTGCACTCTGTATCACTCACTACGTGGAATCAATCTTCCTTCACCATTCATCTGTTGATGTCGTGCACTGCAGTCTGTTTTATTTTTATTTCACGAACTGTCAACTGGTCGAAATGGTGTTTTAGATCCTAGTGACGTCCCTGCTAGTTAGTTTGTTATTATATATATATATATTTGTTTTTTCTCTTTCCATACTTCTTTGAACTTAGTTTGAAGACAATGCAGCATCTGTTGTTCGTTTTGGGTGGGATCTTTCTGTTTTATGTTTTTGTGTATATATATATATGTGTACAGTTTATATACAGTATATATAGTATTTTTTTCTGTTGTTGTTGGTGGGTCTGTTAGACAAAAAAATCAACAACAAAAAAAAAATCTTCAATTTCGATGCCATATGTCAGCACAAGGTCAAGGGTGTGGTTGAAACAGTGAGTGGCCTTATGCACACTCTGACTGAAACCAATTGAATCTAGTAGTGAGTTGATAGCAATACTAAGGCTATCGTTGTCAACGTCCACATGGATATTAAAATTACCTACAATATGTACTTTGTCTGATTTAAGGACTACACATGATAAAAACTCAGAGAATTCAGAACATGGACCTGGAGCTCGGTAAACAACAACAAATATAATTGGCTGTAATGTTTTCCATGTTGGATGTAGAAGATTAAGAACAACAACAAGTTATAATTTAGTTTAGGTTTAGGATTAATTAACGGGCTTGAATCAAAGATGGCTGCAACTCCCCCTCCTCAGCCTTGAGGAATTTGAGTATTAATATGACTGGGAGGAGTGGATTAATTTAGACTAACATATTCTTCATGGCACAGCCATGTTTCGATAAGACAGAATAGATCAATTGGATTATCTGATATCAAATCGTTTACTAGTACTGCTTTAGAAGACAGAGATCTAATATTTGATAGTCCACATCTAATTTTCCTATTCTGTTCTATCATTGCAGTGGTAGTTTAAATTACAATTAGGTTGTTAAGAATAGCTCCTCTTTTGTTTACCTTTGATTTAACTCATCTGAGTCGGGGGACAGACACTGTGGTTATGGGACTATGAGTGGGCGATTGCTCCAATGGAAGCACAGAGAAGCGCGTAGCACTGCACCTCTGATTACTGATTTCAACCTTGGGTTGTCATGGTTTATGACCGATAATAGACTCGGTCAGATTTCTTGATATGAGTACGCCTCCGTCCAAAGTGGGATGAATGCCGTCTCTCCTAATCAGACCAGGCCTTCCCCAGAATTCCCTCCAGTTATCTACGTAGCCCACATCATTAGCTGGACACCACCCCCACAACCAGCAGTAGAAGGATGACATGTGGCTGTACACGTCATCGCTGATCAGGTTTGGCAGGGGTCCAGAGAAAGCTACTGAGTCCGACATTGTCTTTACATATGCTCAAAGTGACTTAACATTAATTTTAGTGATCTCCGATTTGCGTAATCGGGTATCATTACCACCTACGTGAAGTATTATCTTACTGTATTTACGGTTATCTTTAGCCAGCAGCTTTAGATAGGATTCTACATCAGCCGCTCTGGCCCCAGGGACACACACGACCGCAGCCGCCACCAACTTCACGTTCCACAGTATAGAGCTCCCAATAACCAGAGTTGGCTTCTCAGCGGGTGTGTCACTGAGTGGCGAGAAACTGTTAAAAAAGGCAGAGATGTTGGTGGTTAGCCATAGGCTCCGGTTTAGAGCGACCGCCGCCATGTGTGCTCCCCGGTTTAGAGCTAGCACTACGCTTCCTTCGGACAGTCACCCACTCGCCCGGCTGCTCGGGGCCCGCGGGGGACTGCTAACAGAAGCTACAGTATGTTGGCCCGCACAGGCTACGGAGTGCTGGCTAGCTACAGAAGCATACGATTTTGATTCCATGGTGCAGAGTCGTGCTTCAAACTATATATTACATATATAAACTATATATTTGACTCTACATATGTGGGTAGGCACACTCTGGACCTTGTTTGTACCCAGGGAGTTGTAGTTATTGAATCTGTTGGCTCTAAGGATTTATGTATTTGTTTAAATGTAAATTAAATTGACCGTTTCATAAACAAGACTGTGGCTCTTAATTTTTCTTTTATGGTGTTTGACAGCAATATTGTTTCAAATTATGAAAACGTTGACACTGTAGTCCAATCATATAACAATCACTGCTCTTCAGTACTGGATAAAGTAGGTGCTCTTTAACATTGAAAGATCCCCTCCAAAAATCTGCATGGATAAATGAAACTATCCGGTGTTTAAAGCACAAATATTGAATGACTGAACACTTGTAGAAAGCTACACGGACTGCATCTCAGAGAATATATGAGTACCCTTAATGTCATGGTGAAGGCTGAAAGATCTTCTTACTTCTCTAATCTTATATCTTCCAGCAAGAAAATCCATCCATTTTAAACTCCTTTTGTACTGTGTCCATAGATGATATTAAAGACTTGCACAATCAATATTTTAAACCACTCTCTTTTATAAGGGTGTGTTATTTTAAGCAGGCCATTGTTCATCCTGTGTTGAAACCCAACCTGGACCCACCCTGGGAGAACTACAGGCCTATTTCTAAACTCACTTTCTTATCAAAAAAGTTTAGAAAAGGTTGTTGAAAATCAACTTGTTCAATACAGGGTGTTCAATTTCAATCTTGTTACCGTAAACTGAATTCCACTGAAACAGCTCTCCTTAAGCAGATGCTGGAGATTGTTCAGTCTTGGTCTTTTGGACCTTAGTGTAGCATAGTGTTGACCACCACATTCTAATGCACATGCTAAATCATCTGGGCATTTCAGGGACTGCATTGGAGTGGTTCACCTCCTAGCTCACAGATAGGACTTTTTCTTTGTAGGTGAGTTTGTGTCGGACACTGCTGTTTGGCATGTGGTGTCTCCCAGGGATCGATTATGGGACCCATTTTATTCTCCACATGATGCCGCAAGGACAGATTATCAGTAGTTTTAGACAACAATATCATTTGTATGCTTATGACATCCAGTTGTATTTTTTATTTAACCTGATGAGGCACATTAACGTTCTGTACTGAACAACTGTTTAAATGCAATTAGGAACTGGATGGCAAACAATTTTCTGCAGTTAAATGCAGACAAAACTGAAGTCTTGATTTTTGCTCCTGATAACCTTCAGTCAGCGATCAGGCAGAACCTTGGTGCCTTATCCTCATGTTCTCGTCCTTGTGTCTTGCCTCTTGTCTGTATAGTCTGTCAATTTAATTCAATTCTATTTTATTATATTTCTCAAGACAGACTTTGTGAATAGAGGAAAATCTGGCAACACAACTAAAATATACAGACTGGTATAAAATGTTTGCTGACATGATCCCTAAAGGTGGTTTTCAAAGTTTGATGAACCAGAAGTTGTATTTTCATAATATCCTTGGCTATAGTCACATTTTGGAGGCAGGTTGTCTTTTAACAGTTTGTTTCTGAACAACATTTCAGCCAGTCCTAGGCAGAAGTCACATTAGTGACACTGCTACGCTGTGTAGTTGTATAAATAAAGCTTTAGCTTTCACTTTCACCCAGGAGACCAGGGTTTGAGTCCTGTTAATAAAATACAAGTAAACAGCAAGATTATTTTTAACTTTATGGAATAAACGGCGCTAAGTAATGTTCTGTGTCCCGTGCGTTTCTAAACTTAACCGATTAGTGTTGGTGCCTAAACATAACTAAGTAGTTTTTGTGCCTAAACCTAACCAAACTGTGACTGTTTCAAAACCTTAATGACATGTTTCGTGGTCACCTTGTTTAGATATAAGGTTGTATTTCCTGCCACAGCTAGGGCCGCTATTATTTTTAAATGCTCCTGCAGGTCACATTAGAGGGAAGGAATAAACGACTGATATCATCATATGGTTTGGAGGACTTGTCGTTAACGTCAGTATCTAATCAGCCAATTACGTGGCAGCAACTAACTGCATTTAGTCATGTAGACATGGAGCCTTTCCCAATTACCAGTTTATGCATCCTGATTCCTCTCCTCACCTCCTCTCCTGGCGTCTTAATCAGGTTTCATGCGGAGGAATCGAGGAAGAGGTGTGAGGAGAGAGGAGTTGAGGCAACAGGCATTTCACAATGCTTGGACCTGTCATTTTAAAGTGACGCCATTTAAATATGACATGCGACAGAACTGCATTAGCTGTACATTATTTGCATACAATACATACATTCGCTGTGTGGCAAACGCACTGCAACTTAATGAAACACACGCAAATAGACAAAACACAAGCAAATTAAGAAAACATCTTTATTAATTTGACAACACATGCACAGTATTTAGCAAACGCTCTGCAAATACACACAACACAACCAAATACACAAACGTGCTGCAAATAAAGAACCAATGCAAAAAGAAAAGCACGCAAACTCCGAAAACAGAAACGATGCAAAAAGAAAAGCACACAATCCCCGAAAAACAAACGCTGCATCCAGATTACACAACGGAAGTTCTCCAGACCTCTAGGGGGAGTACTAATTGGAACAGCATGATTTTCGACCCCAGAGAGAGAGAAAAAAGAGAGAGAGAGAGAGAGAGAGAGAGAGAGAGAGAGAGAGAGAGAGAGAACACACGTTCAATCTCAGAACAGTGTGCACCGTTGTGAAATGGTGTGCAACTGCTTTGAGATCATAGACTGTAAATATTAAGTCTATGTTTGAGATATGTTTTCTCTCGTTTGGTGGGTGCGTCTCTAGTTTATTGGCTCAGATTACAGGTGATACTCAGCAGAGACGTGTCTGTAAACTCGTGGTAATAAAAAGGCAGAGCGCTCTCTCCCCATGGGGTCGAAAATCAAGCTGTTCCAATTAGCGCTCCCCCTAGAGGCCTGGAGAACTTCCGTTGTGTAATATGCAGCGTTTTTTCGTTGCACTTGTTTTCAGGGATTGTATGCTTTTCTTTTGCATCGTTTCTGTTTTTTGGGTTGTGTGCTTTTCTTTTTTGCATCATTTGTGTATTTGCTTGTTTTGTGTGTATTTGCAACACGTTTGCTAAATGCTGCGCATGTGTTGTCAAATTTATGAAGATGTTTTCTTAATTTGCTTGTGTTTTGTCTATTTGCATGTGTTTCATTAAGTTGCAGTGCGTTTGCCCCTGTCGGCCACCGTACTGTCAGATGAGCAGATAACAACTTCTATATTTACTTTCAATTCCCAAGTGACATAATTCAACACAGTCAATTTATGTATAAAGCACATTTAAAACCATCCTAAGCTGAACAAAGTGCTGTACAAAGTTTTATTATATTATAAAAACAAAAGAATACAATAAAAAACATAGACACAATGAACATGATTCAAACAACACACTTTAGTACAAATGTCCCTAAACTAAGTCGAACGCCAAAGAATAAAAATGTGTTTTAAGACGAGACTTCAAAATCTCGGCAGTGGGGGAGGACCTGATGTGAATGGGAAGTTCATTCCACGGTCTTGAAAAGGCACGATCAACCTTTCTTTTCATCCGAGATTAAAAAGAACTGATTAGACAATCTAAGGGGAGTGATGTAAGGTAAGGAGATCAGCAATATATAAAGGGGCCAATTCATGTAATGCCTTGAAAACAAGTAACATTACATTAAAATCAATTCTATATTTGACTGGTAACCAGTGAAGAGAAGCCAATATCAGGGAAATATGGTCCCTCCTTCTGGTACCAATCAACAATCTAGCAGCGCATTCTGGACAAGCTGCAGGTGTGATAACGATGATTGGCAAAACCCAGAATATAAGAAATAAGAGCATGAATAACAGTCTCCAAGTCCCTTTGAGAGAGGAAGGATTTTACACACACACAAACACACACACACACACACACACAGGCACTTTCTCTGATTTAGAGACCCACATGGACATTTCACTGCCCCTCTACCAGTCCTTGTAGGCTACGTTGCCTTTTAAATTATGTATTGTATTACTGTATGATGTGCTGGTCTCCGTAGCAGGCGAAGCCTGTCAAGTATGTCAAGGCTAGCGGCACCGCAGGCTGAGGTGCTGGTCTCCGTAGCAGGCGAAGCCTGGCACAGGTGGCTGACTAGCGTTAGCTTTCCACCTAGCTCCAACTCCTACTCTTGTCCTGCTTTCCACACACCGCTGAGGATGTCCCCTTACCGGCTAGCAATGTATCCCGGTGGTACATGTGTGCGGTAGTTTGAATGCACATAATTGTTGTTCTAAAATTTCCTTTGGGATGAATAAATCTGTTTCTGCTGAGAAGCTAAGCGATGATTCATGATGAAAACATTCGTTTTTACCTCGGCAATCTCTGGAAAAAGCCGATCCCCCAATGGGCTATGCGGAAATACTAGCTGTAGTCCATTGCCTCTGGAAAAATGTATACCGATGACGTAAAACGACGATTTTTGCGTCATCGGTATAAATTTTTCCAGACCCACAATACAGAGATCTCTCCTCTCAGGGGGACATGAGGGAGGGAAGCACGGTCATTCAAAAATCCTACCGTGTTTCTGCTGATACAAAGCTTAATGATAAATCGGTGAAGTATCCCTTTAAATGCACTGAACACAGTTCTTGGCATAAGACACAACAATCTGACATAAAGTCACGTTTGCCATTTCAAAACAATGCCATTCAAAATGACACTACATGAGCTAATTGGCCAATATATGTGCTACATGGCCAAACACCTCAATGGTTAATTTTTACCACTTTAATCAGAAAGTAAACACTATGAAAAGATCACAGGTGAGCACCTTTTTTTTTTTCTGCACATTTTTTCTGCAATTTTCTTTTTCAGTTTACTGTTTTTTGTGATCATATTTTTGTTCAGTTCAATGTAAACATATCTGCTGTGCATATGTTGCACTGACTTGTTTGGTGAAAAAAAAAAAAAAGTTTCAACAGCATGTGTGTGTATCTGCAAATATGTCTGTGCATGTGAACAATCTGAAGAATTTTCTACAATTTGAACTATTTTAGTATTATGGCAAAGCATACTAAAGATGAGAGTGCTTTTCATTATGCCCGACAGTGTGTAGTTGGTTAGACACAAATCTGGTAATATGAATGTGCCATTTGGTGCAAAAGTTTGATTTTGATAATGCTATATGTAGTTTTGCATTAGGCATATTAGCTAAAATATGGCTCCAGAAAAGAGCCATGGCAAGAAAGGAAAGGGCAGTAAGAGTAAGGGG
>NC_135862.1:26203027-26333027 GCF_031162955.1 Sander vitreus
AGGTGCTATGAAGATGACCACGAGCTGCAGGATGCAGCAGAGAGGAAGCTGATGACCCGCTACACGCAGCCTGAGGAGCCTCTGCCTACCGCGGCCCTTGACTCACCTGCCTCTTGCCCCGTGGAGTATTTCCCTCAGCAGACGCCTCGCCCCCTCCACGCCAGGTCCCTGTCCCCCTGGAGATACGTGTAAGTAGCATCCTGTCTGTCGCATTCCACAGTTATTTGATTTAAAAATCCGAGGCATCGCCTCGGATGCTGCCGTGATTTTGCTTCCTGGATAAGAACTTTAACTCGCTCAGAATAAGCTAAAAAAACAAACAAAAAAAACTCCATCACAAGGAGTCGATTGTCTTGGGAAATTTCCTAAACGTTCGTAAAGTTTTCATATGCCTCCCAAAATATCATGTCAGGTTAGGAGAAAACCTTTCTAAGATGATAGGCTCAAGCAAGAGTTTGCATGTGATGGAATGGTGCAATCACTCAGCATCGTAAGCTTCACTGAAATGATGAAGTAACTGGGGAAAATGAATATTTGCACAATATTTGCGTCGATGCATTATTTCCCCCATTAATTAGGCTTTAAGGTGAGGTGCACTTGGTCACTGGGCTCTGAGCGCTGATGACGCGCTAATATGCGCCACACCCCGTCTTTAAAAAAAGAAAAGAAAAAGGGAAAGTCCCCTGTAGCTACGTGTATATCCAATGACTGCAGCTGTGTTGCCACATAGCCTATCCACTGGGAATACCATGAATTGCTTCACTGTTGCACTTTATAAATTGCCTGTTTGTAGTTGACTGGAGAGTTTGTTTCCTGTTTATTTGCAGTGGCCCTAAGCTTTCTAAAGTCCAATAGTCTAGTAAAGTCCTCCTCCAATAGCTCTATTTTTTACATTTGGGAGCTCACTGTTTGATTTGTCTGGTTGAATGAGAAACCATAAAGGTTAGCAAAGTTTGTGATTAAACTTTGTAGGGCCGCAACCATTTTTTAATACCCTTTTTAGGGGGGCGCAAGTGACTCAGTGGAGTAACTGTATTCAAATCAATTTTGCAGCCTGTACATATTTCAACTTAAATGCATTTTTTCAGTAGGTGACACAGTGAAGTGTATAATATAGCAAATTGGCTATTGTAGTGTAAATGGTTCTTGATTTATTGGGGAAATTGCTAAAAGTTACCACCTAAGCCGAAATAATGTAAAATCAATGTGAGCATCAATACTAACTAACTAAGACTTTTCTCAGATCTGATTGTAGTTGGTGAACGTCTTAAGCAAGTTTTGTCTTAAAGCTTTTCTGAATGTCATTTATTTATTAGCTGCTCCAGCTTTTCCAACGTTTTAGACACATATATGGTAATAATATTGGTCCAAAATGTAAACATTGCCTATTTACTTAGCTATGTTAATAATGGTTTAAAATTCTTTGAAAAATGTAACATTTTCTTGAGAGAAGGCCTCTATACCCCCCGTCAAATACTAAGTCTTCCACAAACCTCGGGGAAAACTGCAAAATCTTATTGGATGTCACATCTCCTCACTGTGTTTGGATAAGCTGCTCACTGCCTCATCCTGTTCCTTTTCAGACTTGTAACAAAGAAGGATCACTTTCCTTCCACCTATGCCGAGGCTCAGTGCCTGTGTTCAGGATGCATCCTGATCCAGAACAAGAACCCCCCGATGGAGAGCCACGACTACAACTCAGTCCCCGTAAAACAGAGCAGGGTGTTTCTCAAGAAGGAGCCCTGCGAC
Source organism: Sander vitreus (assembly GCF_031162955.1). Taxonomy (NCBI): domain Eukaryota; kingdom Metazoa; phylum Chordata; class Actinopteri; order Perciformes; family Percidae; genus Sander; species Sander vitreus. The sequence continues at coordinate 26,204,777 of NC_135862.1, forward strand.
GGTGGGAAGAAATACCATTTGAAGCCAGTAACTGTTAAGGTAGCTGTGGGCTGTACCTGTGTCAGAGCCAATACCTTCTCCTAGAAGGGATCCAATCCAGACCTGCCGTCACATTGGCACACTACAATTGATGTTGTGTTTGTTTTAAAATGCATCAAGTTCTTTAGAAATTCTAACTCAGTGGGTGTCAGGTCCTACATATATCAGTGCAGAGGGAACAGTGGTCCAGCATGCTCTCTGATTATCTGAGTTTAACTTGGACTCATGACAGTGCCACACCTTAATACACAGCTGATACCCCTGGGATAATTTACGAGGCTTCAAAAGTCAAAAGGTATATGAGCCTGTTTTTGTAGGCTTATTTATTGTCATAATGGATGACATCATAATCGATAGATCTATAATGTGTGTTTTGTAGATCTTTATAGGCCCCCTGCTCTTAATTCTGACATTTCACTACTTTCCATATTGATGGCCTTGCCATCGAGGTCAATAGCTATTGTATAGTTTTGTAAAATAATAATTTAACCTCTATTTGAATAATTATCTATTTATTTGGTTGTTTTGCTTTGTGTGTGAAATGTTTGGGCATTTGGATGCTTTAGAATGCTTATGAGTAAATGAGGAAAACTTTGTATTTATTTATGTTGGATATCTTGCAGGTTTTTGTCCCAGTGGGACTTAATAAGTCTGATGAAGACTAAATGTTCAGCTTCTTTGAAGCAAAATAAAGAAAACATATTTGAAAGAAAAGAAATTCTTCTGTTTTTTTTTTGTTTTTTTTATATTCAAAGCTTGATATTTGAACATGCAAGGCTGCATTTCCAACTGGACAAAGGTCCAAAAGACAGGTTTACTGATGGTCAGTGAGTTTTGGTAATTTGATTATTTAAAATTATCTTAGGTTAGGAGCTGGTTAGGGAAGCATGGCTGTCTCTGTGGGGTGAGACATATGTATTCAGGATTTGTAGGTTTCAGGTATAATTGTCCAGTAACCTCGTAGGTTGGTGTGAGTGTGTATAGTCTAAAAACGATACAAACATTTTTACATTTTAGTTAAGTTGTAGTTTAACATTACGAGATCATCTAGTCACACACTATGAAAATGATAGATTACATGACAAAGTCCATGTCAGGAGTTTCAGGGGATGTAGGACCCAAATGCAAGATGGCAGAAACAAGAGTAATCTCAAGGATTTATTTAAATGCAATCCAACGAACAAAAGGTGTCCTGGAACAGCAGGCAAAAAACAAAATAAATCAACCCCGGAGGGGCGAGGGAAGGCACCAGAGTCACCCGGGGCAAGGGAAATAGAGGACAGAGGGCTCTGGGGCACAGGGAACGGAGAGCACTGAGGCACAGGGAACAGAGAGTGGCCACTCGGGACAGAGAACAGAAAGGGGCCACTCGGGACAGGGAACATGGAGGCCTCGGCAACAGGGGACAGAGAGGCCTGGGCACCAAGGTGCTGCGGCCAGCAGCGAATACGGAACCCTTTGGGCGGCCGAACAGGCCATCGAGGAACTTCAGGAGGTCGACAGGACGGCAAAGATCCTCAGGCGGCCGAACAGGTGGGCAAAGGTAGAGCCCCTCAGGTGGCCAAGCAGGACGTTGAAGACTCCAAGGCGGCTGGCGATGAAGGCGAAGCCTCTCAGGCAGCCGAACAGGTCGGCGAAGGTAGAGCCCCTCAGGCGGCCAAGCAGGATGTCAAGGACTCCGAGGCGGCTGGCGGTGAAGGCAAAGCCTCTCAGGTGGCCGAACAGGTCGGCAAAGGTAGAGCCCCTCAGGCAGCCAAGCAGGACGTCGAGGACTCAGAGGCAGCCATCAGCGAAGGTAGAGCCCCTCAGGGCGTGGCACCTCTAGAGGCCGGCGGCGAAGGCGAATCCCTTCTGAAGGCCGGCAGCGAAGGCGAATCCCCTCTGGAGGCCGCCCGCGAAGGCGAAACCCCTCTGAAAGCTGTCCGTGAATGTGAATTCCCTCTGGAGGCCGTCCGCAAAGGCGAATCCCCTCTGAAGGGGCAGTCTCTGGGGCGCCGGAGACCGACAAAGCCTCAGAGGCAGTCTCTGGGGCACCGGAGACCGGCATAGTCACTGGCTTGCCCGTAAGCGAACACTCTGGGAGAGCAGTCGTCGTGGACTCTGGGAGATCAGCCAACGTAGACTCTGGGAGGTCAGTTGACGTAGACTCTGGGAGGTCAGTCATCAAAGACTCTGGACGACTGGAAGACTCTAGAAGAGCGGTCATAATAATAACAGGAAACAGAACATAAAACAAGACACAACAGAAGGAAACAAGACATGACAGAAAACCAGGCTACAAAAATGACAGGAAAACAGACTACGATAAGACAAGACAAAACACCAAAACCATAACAGTCCAAGACATTTCTATTGTGGTCCTTGACTTACAGTAAAGCTTCCAAAGATGCAGAAGTCTAGGTGGCTAGCAAATCAAAGAAAAAAATCCATTCCAATACATACAGTTTACATCCCTAAATTTCCCCATAAGTTATAATGTGACCCTATTTTAATTTGTGGTGGGTACTTGTTATTTTACAACCACAATGTGTAAGTCACACTGTAAATACGCGATCAAGTAGAGACTATAATATATAATATATTAATCACGATTAATCATTTTCAAGAATAACAACTCTGCAGGTACAGTAACAGCATTAGTCAGCCAATAGCTCACTAAATACAAGTCTTTTTTTGCAAAAGCAAGCCTGCTCCTAAGGATGAGGCATCTTGTTCAGTTTATTCACACATGATTGTGCATTGTTGTCCATAAGCAATATGGCTTGTAAAACATTGTGCAGGCGAGGTTAGGAGCCAAGATAAGGCTTATAAAGATACTACCTGTCACGTCTAGTCCCTGTGTCAAGTTTCTTTGTTTAGTTGGTTTCATGTTTTCTGTTGGTTTTCCTGTTTTATTTTGAAGTCTCTCTGTTCCCTTATGTGTTGTCTGGTTTTACTTCCTGTCTTTTGGTTTTCCCGCCCTTGTGATTGTCTTATGTGTTCCACCTGTTTTTTTTCTGTGCTTTCTATGTCTGGTGTTGGTGGATTGTCATTTGTTTTTCGTCGTCAGTCTTTGGTGTAGAATTCTGTTCTGTTTGCTGCTGTGTTTTTGTGCTCCTGGATTTTTACCCGTTTCTTCCGTGTTCCTGTGTTTCTTAGGGTCTTATCAATTTTTTCCGTGATGTTCATGAGGAGGACCCCTCCTTTGCTAGGCACTTCATGGAGGCTCGCTGGCTGTCTACAGAGCAGGAATTTTGCCTTCCTGTCTCCAAGCCTGGCAGCCTTCCAGAACTTCAGCAGCCAGCCTTCCTGTCTCCAGGCCCGTGTGTCTTTCCGAGCCTCAGACGTGCAGCTTTCCAGACTCCGAGCTGACGTGCAGCTTTCCAGAGTCCGAGCTGACATGCAGCTTTCCAGAGTCCAAGCTGACGTGCGGCTTTCCAGAACCCCAGCTGCAGCTAAAAAGTGCAGCAGAACTCCAGCTGATGTGCAGCTTTCCAGAGCCTTAGTGGACCTGCCATTCAGAGTCTCTCCAGAGCTTCGGCTGATGAACAGTCCTCCAGAGCCCTCGGTGTTGTGCAGCGGGCCAGAGCCCTCGGTGTTATGCAGTCCAGTGTTCCAGAGCTGACCAGTGTTCCAGAGCTTGAGCTGACCAGTGTTCCAGAGCTTGAGCTGACCAGTGTTCCTGAGCTGACCAGTGTTCCTGAGCCTGAGCTGACCAGTGTTCCTGAGCCTGAGCTGTCCAGTGTTCCTGAGCCTGAGCTGACCAGTGTTCCTGAGCCTCAGTTGTCCAGTGTTCCTGAGCCTGACCTGACCAGTGTTCCAGAGCCTCATTTGTCCAGAGTTCCAGAGCTGATGTCCAGCCGTCCAGAGTCTTCGTTGACCGACCGCCCAGACTCTTCGACGACCAACCTCCCAGAGCCTTCGTTGACCGTTGTCTCAGAGACTGCACTGGAGCTGCCCTGTCGGTGGACTGGCCAACTCCTGATCCTGTTACCTTGTTGGCGGACCCTGGCCCAGCTGTCCCCAGTCCAGCTGACCCATCACCTGTCTTCAGCCCAGCTGACTCGTCGCCTGCCTCCAGCCCAGCTTCCCCTTCACCTGCTCGGCATGCCTGGCTGCCAGAGGGATTCTGCCTTCATGCTCGGCCACCTGAGGGGTATTGCTTTCTTCGCCGCAAACCTCCAGAGAATCCTCGACGTCCTGTTCGGCCGCCAGAGGGGTTCCGTCCTCATCGCCGGCCTCCAGAGAACCTTTGCCACTGGTCGCCAGAGGGATTCTGCCTTCGTGTTTGGCCGCCTGAGGGGTATCGCCTTCATCGCCGATGGCCTCCAAAGGGTTTTCGTCTTCGCTGCAGACCTCCAGTGAGTCTTCGCGGCCCTGTCAGTCCTCCTGAGGGACTCAGCCTTCGCCGTCCTACTTGGTCTACAGAGGGTCTCCGCCTTCGCCGACGTCATCCTGAGTCTTCGCTGTCCTGCTCAGCCACCAGGGGGGTTCTGCCTTCGCTGCTGTATGCAGCCCTGGACCCCGTGCCTAGCTGGCCGCAGCACTTCGGTCCCCAAGCCCCACTGTTCTCGAGTCCCACTGTCCTCAGTTCCCAAGCCCCGTTGTCACTTGTTCTCCCTTCACCCCCATGGGTTGGGTTTTGACTTTTTGTCCGCCCTTCACCCTTCCTGGGTTGACTTGTTTGTCCCTCCTCCGTACCCTCTCCGCCCTCCCTGGGTCGTTTTGCCCTATTCTGTGGACAATTTTTGTTTTAAGGGCCGTCTGGTAGCCATCCCTTGAGGGAGGGGTACTGTCACGTCTAGTCAAGTTTCTTTGTTTAGTTGGTTTCATGTTTTCTGTTGGTTTTCCTGTTTTATTTTGAAGTCCTCTAAATAACACTAGCTGTGAAAAATAGAAAAAGTGTTTGAAGCCTCACATAAACCATGTCAAGGCCATAGCAATATTGAATAAATCAAGATCTATATTTTTAGAAAATAAATCACTGCATCGTCATGCACATTACAAAAGAGAGCAATCGGAATCATCAAAGTTGGATACCTGGAACAGACATTCCCATTATTCTTAAAGACACATATTCTGAAGTTCATTGATCTGGTTAAGTTTAAAGGGATACTTCACCGATTTAGCATTAAGCTTTTATCAGCAGAAACACAGTAGTATTTTTGAGTGACCGTGCTTCCCTCCCTCATGTCCCCCTGAGACCAGAGATCTCTGTATTGTGGGTCTGGAAAAAAGCCTCTGATGCAAAAATTGTCGTTTTTCCGTCATCTGAGGCATTTTTGCCAAGAGGCAATGGACTACAGCCAGTAGTAGGAGCTACTTCTGCATGTTTTCCACCTGCCCATAGTGGGTCGTCTTTCTCTGAAATTTTCCGAACCAAAACGAGCGTCAGCCATCTTGAATTTATTTTACACGCTAATCCCTTCTTAGCAGAAAACTGATAGATTGATTTATTCATCCCAAAGGAAATTTTAGAACAACAATTATGTGCATTCAAACTACCGCACACGTGTACCACCGGGATACATTGGTACAGATTGGAGAATATGCAGGACACTTGATTACAGACGGAATACTCGACACAACTTTGCTCGCCCGCTATGGAGACCAGCGGTGTTGCTCGATGTCTCTGGCCGGTAAAGGGACATCATCAGCAGGGAACGTGTGGAAAGCTAATGCTAGCCGGCCACCTGTTCCATCAATCCTGCTTGCAAGTGTCCGCTCATTTGACAACAAACTAGACTACATCCAACTTCAACGAAACTCCCAACACGAGTTCAGAGACTGCTGTGTTTTTGTTGTTGTGGAAACATTGCTTAACAACAGCTATCCAGCTACCAGGCCGGCTGCTCTGTCGCCGGGTAAGACTAGTGGAGGAGGGCTGTGTTAATACGGACTGGTGCTTGTATCCAACTAACTGCTAACTGCTGGTGGAGTTTGACTGTTAAATGCTGACCATTCTACATTCCACGTTTATACTCTGTGTTTACAGCCCACCAAGCGCTAATGCTAGTAGCTATGTGTTAGCTGAACTTTATGCTGCATATGTGTGTGCACTAAATGTAGCCTGTTTCGTATGTCGTTGTTATATAATGTCGTTATTTATTTTTAATTGTGTAACCACTTGAGTCACGGTGAAACGTTTCGTGTATATGGTTGAAATGACAAAACACACTTGAGTTGAATGCTGCCTCACTGTCTGTCTGTAAACGGTAGTCATGGCTTGGGAGTAGACGCTGCATTGTTGGCTTGTGTTGGGGGGGTCTGTCTTGTAGTATAGAAAAGAAACGCAAACCAAGGGTTGTCACGAGGTGGTTTAAATCAACAATCAAAAGCAGACACATCCACAGATACTATATAGGCCACACCCTTTTTACGCATCTGATGTTGATTAGGTAATCATGTAGCATCATTGGGGTAAGAAATTATATTTCACACTATGCAGAGAGATCTCAATTAAATATACAATATTAAAATGTTCAAAAACACATGGATATTGAAAAAAATTCTAATATATATATTAATATAAACTATGCACAAAAAGTAAGGGAATTTGTGTTTGGTAGATTATTACTTTGTTGTAACAATGCTTCTTGGCAATAAATCTTATACCATTGGAAAGCCTGATTATTTCCTTTTTAAATGTTGTAAGGAACAGTTTTTCTTTGTTGACTCTTGTTTGGTGTTGTTTGGTGGATTGGGTGATTGAAGTCTGAAGTAACAAGACATATTGGCACTTTCACAATTTATTCATTTAACAAACAGGAGCCTCAGTGGCGTGTGGAAGAACCATACACAGCCACAACAGCCTGGCACCTCCTCGTGCTGGTCACCAGACTGGTCACACACTGCTGTGGGATGGCATCCCATTCTTCAACCAGCATTTGTCGCAAGTCAGTCAACGTGGTTGTGCTGGTCACTCTGGCACAAACAACACGCCGAAGCTGATCCCACAAGTGTTCAATGGGGTTGAAGTAAGGACTGCTGGCAGGCCATTCCATCCTCTCCACTCCCACCTTCTGGAGGAAGTCTGATAAACCCCGCCCTGTGGGGGGACGAGCATTGTCTTCTTGGAGGATAGACTTTTGTCCCAGACTGTGGAGATATGGGATTGCCACTGGTTGCAGAATCAGGCACCTGATTGTCAGCACCTGGAGGTACCAGAAGCTCAAAACAAGATTCAATAGCAACAGCAAAGAAAAGCTGTATGGCATTGACAGAGACGATTTGGCAAATTTTTCATATGTTAGGGCTGTCAATCGATTAAAAAATTTAATTACGTACTCTGTGATTAATTAATCGCGTACATAATTTTTGCAGGGTGCCTTAACGGTGCCTGAACCACCACAAGGCTGTAGGTTACCAGTTTCATTGAATGCACCGTCTGTGTTTTTCTGACAACGGCAGCTGCAGACTGTTAACGTCCCGGTGTTGGAATCCTCTACAATGAAATACAGTCAAACTTTACACCGTTTAGCGTTAACTGTCAGCATTGTAACCGTGTTTAATCCAGCTACTATCTAGCGGTAGGCTAACGTTAGCTGCTGTCGAGTATAGTGTTAACTAGCGTCACGTGCAGCGATGTTTCTGTTGCCTGTAACGTCCGTTTTCAGAGAATCCGAGAGAAGCGCAGACATATCAGTGGCACCAAAATGAAGCGCCGCAATCCGCGTTGCTATTCGGTCTGGTAGATACAGGTCGTTAAGGCACCGGTGCCGTATTAGCACCGGATTTCGATACCCAACCCTATTCAGGAACAAGATTTGTATAAGTAAATGCTCCAATCCATGATCCAGGCAGCGCATTCTCGTCTCCCTCCTTCATTTTACAGTCAAATGGTGGCTAGAACGGCTCCGGGTCAAAGGTCAATATGGAATGGATTAATCTGCATTATTTTTTTTAACGCGTTATTTTGACAGCCCTAATATATATATATATATATATATATCATAATATAATCCACTCAGGCATTATTTTTGTTATTGGCCATATTAAACTAGGTAAAGCACAGGCGTAAATAAAATGAATGCTTCGGTTCCTGGTATTGTTTATGCTCATTGTCACACTGTGATGGTTTACCGGGAAAATTGACAAGTCAAAAAATGTCTGACACACAGATACTGCAAATGATGAAGCTGCCATGTGTAGTCTGCTGTGTGCACCTTGCGCTGATGTGAACTTGTGACTGAGTACAAACATAATGCATAGCAAGGCGGTATGAGTGGTCACCTACCAATCGGAAGGTTGGTGGTTCGATCCCTGGCCTGCCTGGCACCATCAGAGTGTGAATGTGTGTGAGTGTTTATCTGATGAACAGGTGGTACCTTGTACAGCATCCTTGGCCACCAGTGTATGAATGTGTGTGCATGGTAATGGTTCCTGTGCTATGTTAAAGCACTTTGAGTAGTTGTTAAGACTAGAAAAGCGCTATATAAATACATATACATAATGTATAAATACATTTATTGACCCTGCATTTACAATGCAGGGTCAATGGGGGTCCCCAAATTCTTTCAAAAGATATTTCCTCCGTTAGTGTTTTGATGATGGTGGTGGAGATCGCTGTCTAACACGTCACTCCAAAATCCCCCATAGCTGTTCAGATCTGGCAACTGCGAAGGCCATAGCATATACTTCACATCATTTTCATACTCACAACATTCAGTGATATATCATATGTTTCCCACTCATAAATTAAGTTTTGTTATTAAGAGGTGTCTTGCCGTGTGCTTGCGCGACTTACAAAGATACATAACAGCTACAAGTGTATGCACTATACAGGATTTATCCTATTATACTTTATGGACAGGAATTGATAGGTTAAACAGCAAACAGCCAGCCACAAATAGTATAACAACAAATAACAACGCATCAGGCTGTCTTTGAGATTTCACATGAACAACGGTTAAAGACAATTACTCAGGCTACCGAAGAATACCATAATTCCTCCGTTCAATTAGGCCTAAAACATCGAGAGTCACGCAGACCTTTAACAACCCAGCCACAACACATTGGGAATAATAGCATGCCTTACCTTAACACAGAATCGACCACAGAGGCCTGGGGTCAGCTTCCTTTGCGGTTCGTCCAGAAATCCAAAAAGTGGATGGCTGATGACCTGCCTTAATCCAAGATGTGATAAAGGAAATTGGGTCGAAACTCTCCATTGGGGGTCCATAGCTGTCCAGAAAAAGGAGCGATAAGAGGCTGTTTTCACGCAACCTATTGCGGGTCTTGCTGTCAGTATCATTGACGGCAGAAAATCCCCTCTCACACTCAGCTGAAGTAGGAAGGTATGTTTTACTCGCTGTACAAATCTTTTCCAGCTTTCTGCCTAGTGCCCTGTCTTGTAACTTCCAGTCGTGAAACTCCTCGACCACCTCTCTGGCTGGTTCCCCAAGCATTTTACCAAGTGCACGTACTTCGTTTTCTCCATACAGGACCAAAGCATTCCGATCCTGTGGCCAATAGCGCTTGTCCAGGGGTTTTAGCATTTGTAGGACGTCTGATTCTGGCATTCGCCTTGTGAGATTGTCGATCACAGATTGATAAAGCTGATTTCGGTTCATCTTGCCTGTGCCCTCAACTAGTTGAACATCTTTAAACAGCCCCAGGGACGTGTGCTGTTCGCTTTCTGTGTGGATTTCCCTCCACTCGCTTTCATTGCCTTCATTATATCAATAGTCTGCAGAATGTGGCAACTGGCATCAACTAGAGTGATATCTCTTTGCTGGCATTTCAGTGACAGGCCCTGCAACTCACGGAGTATGTCTTTCATGCAAGCCAAATCAAGTAAAAAGCCTGAGTTTGTGAGGTGTTTGTATAGCGCCAGGAATTTCTTCCTCTCTGTGTCATTGCGAGATGCATCCTCGCTTGCAATTTTGAAGTGACGCGCTAAAGCAGGGTAATTATTCCAGACAGCCTTTACTGTATTGAAACTACTCGCCACCCATTTGATGGTGAATATCTGTCCAATTTTCAAAATCTGCATATTTAGATCTGCAGCTGCTTCTTCAAGCAATGATTACATCCAGCAACCACTTTCAAAGAATCATGGACAGCCAATTCAAGGCAATGGGCCAAGCAATGTATGGACTGGATGTTTGGAAAGTCACGCTTAAGCCTTGCAATGACTCCAGTGTTTTTGCCAGTGAGAACTGAAGCTCCATCTATGGCGATGCTGATGAGGTGTTTCCCCAAAAACTCATCATCTAATCCCGCTGTACGAAGGCATCGTTTTAACGTGTTGTAAATGGACTCTGCATCTGTGCCCTGCATCAGCTCTACAATGTCTAAAAAAACATTTTTTATATCTCCTTTGCCACTCACATCACATCTTATGTAAACGATGAGATAGGCACGATCATGTACTGTGCTTTCATCAATGGTGATGCTAATCTTTGAAATGAGCTCACGAATATTGGAAACAAACTTCTTCCGCATTTGCTGTGCAATATGACCTATAATCTCAGCGCAGGAGTGATGTGATTTATGCGCAGTTCCCACCTTTGCGCCATTAAGCTCCTGAAGCTTCATTAAAGGGATGAGCTTTCTGTAAGACAGCCTTTCCTTAGCCACCATATAGGCGGACCTGAATGATGTTGCAGTCTCCTCCAATAATTTGGAATTCACCTCGGTTACTTTATTTGGCAGAATCTCCTTTTGCTTAATCAATGCCACTCCAATGGCCCTCTTGTGTGCAATGCTGTCCCTATGTTTATATATCTTTTTTCGCAACTTGTTCTGAGCAGTGCTGCTTACTTCCCCACTGATCCACTCCTCAGACAAGTGCGTGCCAGTTACCTTTTCAGACAGAAGAAGGGTTTTTGTGTCCCTACAAGCGATGCACCCTAAGCTTCCATCCTTAACAAACCATGTAAAACCATGTATATCGGCTCTTCCAGTCTCTCCAATGCTGGCTGTTCCAGTTTAACGGGAGAGAGGAGCAAGAGGGGTCAGGGTCGTGACCAGCCTCTGACGAGCTGTTACAACCTCCATCTTCAGCCAGAGAGGACATTGTTTCTTCAGCTTCTTGCATTGCCCCCCGGCGGGAAGTGTGCTAACAGCAGCAAGACCGTATGGCTGCTGCCTGGAGCCTCCCGTGTCATGCCCTCTCGTCTCAAGCCCTCCCGCCTCAACAGCAGGGCTTGCAGCAGGTGAATCGGTCATGTCATCACTACACAATTTCTTTGTAAAACCGAAATTAATTAAACTGCCTTGTTTTCTTTTTGCCATGGCTGCTATACGATGCTAACTGCAGAATGGATTTCAAGGACTTTGCGCGCGATAAACGTTTATATTTTTTCTACGAATCTTTGAGTTAACATGTTAAACATGAGTTGAATTTGCACCACAGCGCCGCCACGGCTTGATGCTCATGACAAGAATAGCATGTATAGTTATCTTTATTGAAGTGAATTAGGTTTAAATCGCCATCATGCAATTTTACACATAATAATCCGTGATGATCACATTACACAAAACTGAAATTGCACGTTACACACTATCAATATTTTTAGAGACCCCCCAAAGTTTCATGTTTTATTAAGGGGAGCAGACCTCCCCCTAGCTCCCCCGTAGTTTGCACCCTGGTCTACGCATGACGACTCAAAATTGTACACACGTTTCTACTGAGGTGATCAAACCAAATGTTGAGAATATAAGCCAGTTCAGAGTGCACAGGAGCATTGAATGTTGTCTGATTTTGCGGTTTCACAGTATTTTTTAGTGTAGTCATGTGCTTTTCATTTCGTTTTCTTTGTTCTTTGGCCTTTTGCAGTTGGACTACTGTATTGTTTACAAGTACCCAATATACAGACATTCAAAATTGTAGTACTTGCAGTGTAAAAGATATTCACTGTACAAGTTGTGATATACTTTTTGTTTTCATTGCAAAATGTATTTACTGTATGAAATTTAAAAAAATATGTTTCTGTAACTACATGCCCTGGACACTGTGTTCCCGAATTTTTGAGGTAATGTCTTATGAATGCCCTGTAGTGTTTAGTTATTGACTGGCTGTGTGTATGATCTGAAAGCATTGTTTGATTTTGCCAGCAGAGTCAGGTGTTTTGTGAATATAGTTTGAGAATTTGGTTTTCAGTTTACAGTTTTGAGAAAATGGGTGAGGGTTTCAAGAAATGTGTCTCGAGAAAAACTGTAACAACAAACTCCACCACCTGCTAAAAAGCTCTACTAGCCACATATCCAAGTCTGATTGATTGATTTGTATGAAATGGTATTAGACTCAACAGTGCTTAACAGCTGTAGCAGAGATAAATGGAAACCACAGTTGTGTCAGACACAGAGGGCTGCTACTGACTGTAATCAAAAGGGTGCGGATGGTTTTCAGCTTGTGAAATAATGTTCAGAAATAATTTCAAAGATTTCACTTATTTTGAGTCTTTGAAAAGACACCCATGCACGTTTTTAAATGTGTGACCACATGAATTTTAAACAGAGATTCAAGTTAAGTTTTGTTTTCATTTCACAGTTTGTTGGTATAGTTGTAGAAACATTTAGTGAATGTCAAAGGGACTGGGAGAACAGTGCACTCTAAGGTAAGGAGTTGAAACCATTCAGGACTGGCAGTTATGATTATGAGTGTTGGAAAGCATCCCAGCATGAATGGGGCAATAAATTCACGTACACAAGCATCATGTATGTGTGCGGTTCCTGGTGTTATTTTGTCATCCATTATGTTCAACCATGTTTCCACATTCAATTAATTCAGAGTAAAAACCCTTATACAGTGAGTGAGTGAGCAAGTGAGTGAGACAGACGCATTATGGATATTTAAGCAGAAAAACTATAACTACCTGTAGTTAGAAGAAAAAATAACTAAACCATCGGAAATAATAATGATAATAAATCAATCTTGACAGTAAGGCCTTCACATGAGGAGTTAGGCATATTAGCTAAAATATGGCTCCAGAAAGGAGCCATGACAAGGAAGGAAAGGGCAGTAAGAGTAAGAGGCAGTAAAAATTCTCAAAAGGTGAGAAAAACCAATACAGATGAGACAATGGGAGAAAGGAAAAAGGTTCAAGACTGTCCTCTCAGAGAAAATGGCAGCATCAGTCGCTTCATCAAAAGCCCAAAAATGACATTTATTTATGTTCAAATGACAAAGCCCTCTAGCAACATTAGGACTTATGACTCTTGCCCATCGAAAGCAAAAGAGGAAGTAGTGGGACATTGTTATAGAGCCACAAAGTCCACAGGGGGAAGTTGAGGTGATTGGATATGTCACCAAAATTACAGTTTGTCCTGTTTGCTACCGACTGTCAATATTGTTTTTCTCCCTTTTTAACCATGACCACAATCATTGCCAAACCATAATCAAGCTATATGAAGGGAAAAGACACAGTAGTGAGAGGGTCAAAGTTTAAAATGAAAACATGGACAACACCCAAAAACAAGTTCATGGCTATTTTAATGTACACAGTGCCATGCTTGGCAATGCTAAGCCTCCGTCATGCAGACATGACATGATTGGCTTTCTTTTTTTAAGCAACAGAACATTCCCTGACAATAGACCTGGGAGAAAAATTTAAATAATTACAAGTAAATAGAGATAATTAAAGAAATTACACAAAATAAAGTAAAACAAAATAAGGATTGTGAATGTTTATACATACAAAATACAATTTTTGTTATGTTTTTTGTTACATCAAGTGGATGTAAGAGAGCGAGAGAGAGAGAGAGAGAGAGAGAGAGAGAGAGAGAGAGAGAGAGAGAGTAACTTATCCAAATCCTCCGAGGTGAGAGAGAGAGAGAGTGTCAACAATCTAATCAAACAATGAGACCGTGAAGCACGTCACAGCAGAATGTATACAAAGACGACAACAAAGACTTTCTTAAGCGTTCAGTGCCACTGACATATAACCACAAAGGTTTGCTAATAATAGCTGACACCTAATCACTTACAAAGGATGCTTGGCAATGTTACGGGGCCAGCTATACAAACCTCTGCTGGAAATTCTGCTGGCACTAAAACCATGAGAGGATGAATAATAATAATAAGAAGAAGAAGATGAAGAAATCCTGCTATTTTTGGATCTCAGTCCATGGGATTTACAAACCTGTATTTCAAACAAGGTGTATTACATCATCAGAACTGGCATTGTGTGTGTGTGTGTGTGTGTGTGTGTGTGTGTGTGTGTGTGTGTTTATTTTCAATTACTCATTTCCTCTTAAGTTAAAACTGTATTGTATTTCTTTGAGTATTTCTTATGTTCTGAAAATAAACACAAACAGATAAAAAAACATCTAAAAGTAAATAAGGTTGAAAATGTACAGTAATAAATGTTCTGAAACTAATAAAACAAATCTATATTGTTTCTTCTTCTGAGTGTTCTAAAACAAAATTGATAATGGTTATATTGTTTTATTTCTGAGAGTTCTGAATAAATAAATGACATTTCTGTGTTCTCAAACAAATAAATGCAGTACCTTAAGTTTAAGTCGCCTTTTTTATGACGCACCCACGGACACGCACGCACGCACGCACGCACGCACACACAAGAAATTGCCTTGTGTATGTAAATGTAAATGTATGTAAATATATCGAACACATCAATCCTCCAAAAACTTCTCAGACACGGGTCTTTAAAACAGCTTATGGTAGAGAATGTGGTCAGAAGACACCATATGTTCACCATGGGAATCCTTCTTATTGAGTTTTGGATGTGTGTGTGTGTGTGTGATGGTGGTGGTCCTGTAATTGCACCACAGATCATATCTACCACATAGCCTGGTAACCCCACGCTGACAGATGCTGTCTCCATGATGCTTTGTCAGAATGCGGTTCAAAATAATCATCTCTTACCCCATCCAATCCAGGCCTAATCGCCTTCCCTGCCGCTTCTTATTCCGCACACACAGTCTGGGTTTTTATATTTTAATGTACACAGTGCCAGGGACAGACTGGGACCAAAAATCGGTCCTGGCATTTTGGCCCAGAACGGCCCACCACATAAGATCACAAATACCACCGTCCTTGCGCTCCCCTAAATATGTATACCAACTCCTACTCCTCAAAACTACTAACGCCATGTAATGAGTAAGCAAGAATCAGTGAGAGTTGCCACATTAAAAAGTGCCATTTATTAATACAATAAAACAGTATACTCCTCATCAGTGTTGGGCAAGTTACTTCCAAAATGTAATACATTATAGATTACTAGTTACTGTCATTTGAAAGTTATATTACAATATTACTGTCTCTGAATTGTAATGCTTTACACTACTTTTGCGTTAGATTTGAGTTACTTTCACCAAAATAACAGCGGAAGTATGACTTGGCAGGTAGCTTGTGAATTTCACCACGGGGTCAACAAAGTCTCATCTTTATCCACTATATAAATCATAATTTATTCATATTATTTTGTATTATTAATCTGAATCTGCAAAGTAACTAAAGCTGTAAAATAAATAGTTAAGTAAAACGTACAATAGCCTACTTGACTCTGAATTGTGGTGGACTAGAACAGTGGTTCCCAACCTGGGTTCCCGGGGACCCTCTGGGGGGCGGCAAAGATCACAGGGGGTGCGCAAGTCTTTATCTGGTTTGAGGTTGAGCTAAAAAATAAATATATGTTTTTGTTTTTGTGTATAATGTTAAACAAATTATGATAATACACTAGAATATATAATGTATACAAAAGTCTGTATAAAAACGATGTATTTTTGTTCTCGCTTAAAATTGTAGGCAGCCTACTTAGTAGGCCAAACCTCCGGGACCTCTTAACCTGGGACCCTTGCTGTCATCAGGTCAGCTGCTTGCTGCTATCATCCTCGTTTTTTCCTGCCGCCACGGCATCACTATTTTATGAATGAAATATGGTGCAGAACCGTAAAAGTGCTGATAACTCCTCTGTATCAAAAAAGAAAGTAAGGCTCTATCTCGAAAGTTACCTCAACTTCGGTTTCGGAGGGGGGGCTCAGCTTTTCTTAGACATAAGTAGGGGGTTTGCCAAGGAAAAAAGGTTGGGAACCACTGGACTAGAAGTAGCCTAATAAGTAGGAGAAAATGAAAATACTCAATTAAAAGCACCTTACAATTAAATCAAAGTAGCCTACGGTATAGTTACTTTCTACCGCTGATAAAATGTAATGATATTACGTGTAGCAAGACTAAACATTAATTCCCGACATGTTGTTATCTGTCAGTTGCTCGGTCACATTGCTGTCGGCACTGACAGGACACAGATGTCCCTAGCCTACTGTCTCTGGTTCTGACCACGGGAACAGTGACGGGACAGCTCGCTTCAACACAGCGTAAACAACTCCTGAAAATAATGTCCATGTCGCAAATGCATCTGTCTCTGTAGTCATTTCCACCACCGAATCCAGCAAAACCGACTCTATACACGATGTGATTGGCCTGACCAGAATTTGGTTTTTCCAGCTTGCAAGCCAACAGAGAGTTGCTAGACTGACCCTGGCTGCAAATTACATTTGCTGCCGCTAGGGTGCGTCTAGATTTCTAGGCTAGCCGACACCACCACCACTATCATCAGCCACAGGAGCTGATGAAGGTCCTGCTACCATAGACAGTATATAAGAATAGACCAACAGATCCCGTTGATCTGGACGGAGACCAGTGAAGGATATTAGAAGTACTTTTCCGGTGAGCGCTGAGCGTTACTGCGCAGCCTCCAACTGAGAGAGATGATGTAAATGTGACGTGAGCAACCTCGCAAAGTCTGAAAGTTGTAAGTCGTCTGGTAGCTGTGCCAAGAGAAATCTTAATCATTCCCAATCTTGCAGAGACGGAGAGCTTAGGAATATGTATGGAGATAACATGGACACGGGCTAATTATTGCTAACTAAAATGCTAGTTAACATTAGTAATTAAACTTAAACAGCTAATGTAAGTCGAAACTGCCTGCGAGCTTCTCCTGTACTATACGGTAATTCCTCTACTATGCGACAGTAAGTCGCGTGGTTATGACACAATTGTTAGCCTATTTTTATAAAAATGCCTGCTACGGAGCCATAACGTGAGATACAAGGTAATGGAGTCTTTTATACATTGTCGTGTCTTTTTAGAAATAAACAATGGACAAAAAAAAAAGTCTTTAAACGCTTCAGATGTAAAGTCATTTGCTGTCAAAGTGACGTCAAAATGAATGGCAGTCAACGGAATGCTAACGGGAGGTGATCGTTTGGTAGCATCAAAATGGCGCCATAGGAGGTTCAAGTTCTGAAGTGAAGCTTACCTGCTACTGCCGAAAACATGTCTGTGAATTCGAGACATTTGCCAGCGTCTGCCTAAAGGACCGGTTTCTTTTTCTCACGCAGCTTCTCTGCACCTCCTTTACATTTTTTCTCCATGATCTCCATCAGGGACTTTCTAGGATTGAAAGACGGGGGGGGCTTAGCCCCGAGGCTATGCAAAACTTTCCCTTGCAAAATCTTACTTACAAACTCTAATGTTAGCCTTTAGATATATCAAAGCTGCTTGGGGGGGGATTTACTTAGGCCAGACTGTGCTCCTGCTGAGTTCTTCTTTAGGCTAAGACTTAACCGCTATCTATCTGCCCGTGTAAATGTGTGGTAAAGTAATACCATACCTAATTCCTCTCTCTATTAGATAAGTTGCAGGTCAAAATAAGACTATTTAATTACTAGGGGTGTAACGATACACGTATTCGTATTGAACCGTTCGGTACGAGGCTTTCGGTTAGGTGCGTATTACAAACCGAATGATTCGTTGGACTAATCCTATTTAAAAAAAAAATTTAAATGAATGAAACATTGTGGGAAATATGTTCTCAGTGCCGCTGCACTCAACAAGGCAGCCCAAATGACGAAACAGGCAACATGATGCCCTTCCCACTCCTAAAGAAAAAAACACTCCTCCAGTCAGGCATGATACGCTGAACTAGCTGGTTGCAATATGGTTGACAAGGATTTAAAGTATATCTGAATTTAATAACCTGATGGCGAGATGAATCAAAGTTCTAGTATGTATGTATACGTATGTATGTATGTATGTATGTATGCTCATATATAGCCTAGTCTACATTTAGGCAACATCTACATACTTGTTTAATTTATTACAGCAAAGGAATGCAGAAAGTTAAGTTGGTCAGAATGAAGCATATATAATATCATGAAATAATTTAGTTTTAATTAATGCAAATTAATTACTTAAAAATCATACAATGTGATTTTCTGGATTTTTGTTTTAGATTCCGTCACTCACAGTTAAAGTGTACCTATGTTAAAAATTACAGATTTCTACATGCTGACTGGGAAAACCTGCAAAATCGGCAGTGTATCAAATACTTGTTCTCCCCACTGTAAATCCTGCAGCTACTTGCAACACACCGGTCTGCAGCGTTCTGAAAGCTGCCAGTTTAAACCAATGAGAAGAGACAAGACGGTGTATCATCTTCATAGCCATTGACTCTTTGTACTTTTGTAACTTTCGATTTTCCGGCTTTTTTTGTAGCTGGATATATTATTTGTTGTTTCTAATTATGAATTTGGATAACGTTGATAGTGAGATACTTGCTACAGTTGCATTTCGAGTGATAAATTGGCGAAAACAAGATTTTATTTCTCTGATTTACTGCTGTTTTAATGCTACCTGGCGCTCTCTCTCTTCACCTCGCTCGTCCACATACCGTTACCGTGCAAGCGGCCGCTCGTAAGCCTCTCTCTAAAACACTGCCATTTCCACCAGTTGACAGTCGTGAAATAAAAATAAAACAGACTGCAATGCAACAGATGAATGGTGAGTGCACTGTAAAAAAAAAAAAAAATACTTCTTATTATTTAGGGGGGCTTAGGAACATTGTGGGGTAGCTTCAGCCCCCCTAAAATAGGCCTAACGATGTCCCTGATCTCCATCACTATTCTAGCCTGGCAGGTGCACACTGAAACTGCATGCAGGCAGAAATCCCAAAGAGGGTGCTGTTTAAAGATGTTTGGGCCAGTCCAGTGTCAATTAAAAAAACAACCAATGGGCCGCTGAGCTACATGTTTCATGGGCCGCGTCTGTCAGAAAAAAAGACCTAGCCTGTGTGATATTTTTGACTAAAGTGTTTTGGGCCAGCAGCCCAGAGTCAATTGAAAAAAACAATGGGCCGCCGATCTAGGCCTACCACTTTTAAGGGCCGGTTAAAAAAAGAATTAAATAAAAAAAAAAGTGTCGGCGGTCGGCCAAAAAGCACGTCGGCCCACTGGGAAAGTGTATGCAAGGTTTGGCCAGTCCACCCTTCCACAGTGCCATGGTTAGCATTGCTAAGCCTCACGACATGATTGACAGGTCGGCGTGTAGCCGTAAATGCCATAAATATATTCTTTGTAAATCTTTACAGTCATTTCCAGAACCAAGCTGGCTTGCCTTGTTGCACGATCCAATTTGGTTTTCAAAAACTTCCAAGCTTGATAAGTTGTTTCCTGAAGCCAACAGAGTTTGAGAACGGCAACACGAAAGGTGAGCGAAAGGTAGGTAACATCCGACAATTATCTTGGAAATGTGTATAACCACAAAGGTTTGCTAATAATAGCTGACACCTGATCACTTACAAAGGATGCTTGGCAATGTTACGGGGCCAGCTATACAAACCTCTGCTGGAAATTCTGCTGGCACTAAAACCATGAGAGGATGAATAATAAGGATAATAATAGGAAGAAGATGAAGAAATCTTGTTATTTTTGGATCTCAGTCAAACCTGTATTTCAAACAAGATGTATTACATCATTAGAACGGACTCAGCCAAGCGGTTTTGTGAGTGTTTTTTCAATTACTCCTTCCAAAAAATTCCTCCAATTTCCTCTTAAGTTAAAACTGTATTGTATTTCTTTGAGTATTTTCTATGTTCTGAAAATAAACACAGATTAAAAACAAAAAACACCTAAAAGTAAATAAGGTTGAAATTGTACAGTAATAAGTGTTCGGAAACTAATAAAACAAATCTATATTTTTTCTTTTTCTCATTGATAATGGTTATATTGTTTTATTTCTGAGAGTTCTGAATAAATAAATGACATTTCTGTGTGTTCCCAAACAAATAAATGTAGTACCTTAAGTTTAAATTGAATGTTTTTATGTTCTGTGTGGAGGTAGAGACATGAAGTGTGACATACTGTGTGAGGTGAAAGGGATAGGTGCACGCCAGAAAACAACACAAAGTTAGTTATTGCAGTTGGGCCCGCTGATTTGGTCTGCTCACCAACAGGCAGCTGCAGCAGTGGCTTTGAAACACAGTATGGAGCCAGTTAAGGTACTTACACAGGCCCCCAATTACTGCAAGTTTGTCAAAAATGTAAATCCTTCCGAGTCATAACTCAGTTAGACATAATATTCATATTGTAAGATTCACTGTGATTTAAGTGCAACACATTGGGAGCACATAACACGTCAATGCACCTGCACCCATTTTTTTCCTTTTGATGCCTATCATCACAGGATATACCACTGACTGACTGATATAATTATTACTCTGTGGCTAAGCTACAAATTTGTCCAAACAAACCTGCAGTAGTGTTCATAAGCAGTGTGACTAATCTGAAACCACCAAAGGAAACATCCTCAATGTGAAGGTTTTTAATGGTAATAAGGACATGGGCATGTGACAGCCAACAAGTTACTCATGTTTGAAAAGGTTAGCAAAACAAAATGAAACCACAGTATGCGCTGATGCTCATTTGCATCTGTGTTTTTGTAAAGCAGTCCTTCGCTTATGAACAAAATTAGATTATTGCAAAAATCTGTCATCCTGAGCTAAAGTTACAGCAATGGGATTTGTTTTGACAAATGTTTTTTTAAACTGGTGGGATGACTGACATCCTTTTCACTTCCACTTCTATTTGTGGGTTGATGTTTACTCCATGATTTGTAATTGAACTGAAACAAAATATGTCAGTTCATTTCTTCTTTGTTGTGGATGGAAAAAACAATCTATAGATATGATTTTACCTTATGAAACATGAAAGTGTTGGAAATAGGGAAGTACACATGCTGCCTTCTGACAGACTGACAAACAGACACACACACACACACACGCGCGCGCACACACACGGTTTACAAAAGGGTGATACATTAACACTTGTTGAAAATGATTTTAGATGCAAGAGTTACAGTGCGGTAACAATCCTTTCCTCTGACATGAACGTTCCAGCTGAGACACCTTCACTTCATTTATGTAGCAAACTTCTTCTGCCGGACAGGTGCAGGCAGCTGAGACATGATGTTCAGCAGGGGCCGCTCCACTACGACCAGAGAGTGGTCCTCCAATAAACGCACACACATGAGATGCTGTAGGACCAAATCAGAAGAACAAATAACGTCAGTAAGATTATTGGGAAAATGAAGTAGGTTTGTTCACAGAAAAACATGTATCCGAGTGTAGTTAACAGGGTCTCTACTGGCTTGAGAATGAGAATTTAATACTGTGTACCTTCACATAGGTGTGTAAATCACACATTTTATCATTATATCGAAGGATACAATTTTTACTGGTATCAAAAAAGTCTGCAACTAGGGGGCCTGCGATCAATACGAGATGATACCATAAGCCCATTTGACAATCAGTTTATATATATATATATATATATATATATATATATATATATATATATATATATATATATATATATATATATATATATATATATATATATAAAAAGCAACTAAACTATGATTTGACAGTTTCATTACTAAGCTCTTCCAGAAGTTGAAGTGCTCTTTAAGCACCGCACTTAAGTGGAAGTACTAAAATATTCAACATTTTTTGTACTTAAGTATTGCAAGTAGTTTATTTAAAAATGTACTACTCAAGTACTAAAAGTACAACTATTGTCAAGGTCAAAGTTTGAATATCATATCGCTTATATTATTTCAAATGTTTAGCCTAAAGTAGGCCTGCATTTTGGAGAGGGACATTAGGAAGAAATACACTGGTTGACTGACATGACACCATTGTAGCCTATTCATACAATACTATCAATCCAGGCTAAAGTGAATGATATTAATAATGCATGCATATTGTGTCCTCTAAATTTCAGGTTGTGGTCGACTAGCTTTGGTTGTTTGATAAATTGATCAATACTGATTGTGATTGGTGGTATGCTGTGCATGCAGAGCCTGCATGTCACGCACCAGCAACAAACCGTGTATCCAAGAACACTTCAGTCAGTGTAAATTACGTTAGACACAGACTGCTGTTACGTTTCCAGCGCCGTGGCTCCGAACTATAACGTTAGTTGGCACTTTTTCTTTAGGCTACCTAGATTAGCTTTAGCCTGGCTGGTAGCAGCTTTCCCCGGTGAAAAATGGGCGGGCGACGTCGTGATAACGTTGCATTTATCAGGTGATTTAGCTGGTCTTTGAAGCGTACATAAAACACTGACTACTGTAGCTTCAAAACCCATGGAAATGTTGCTGTATTAAAAAAGAAAAAAATTACACTGTAGCCTATTCCTCCGACACGCTGTATTAATGTTACTATTTAAAACGCTTTCTAGGTTAGTGGGGATGCATACCGCTCAAAACCAACATTAAAAACGTAGTAATCTTCCCTCAGCGTTTAGTTTTGTTGCTAAACTGTGTGTAAAATGAGCGGTGACGTTAAATCATCTTTTCAGATAACGGCACTCTAGGGTTCCGTCTATTTGCTGGATTGTTCCGAGGTAACCGTCGGTAGCTAACGTTAGCAGACAAGCCCGTTGACAGGTTAACAGTAGGCTATTAATATTTATACACAATGACACACAAAGCAAACTTGCTAAAAAAGTAACTAGGCTACACGCTGTTTTCAGAGATATCTATTTTTTTTTTTTTTGGATATTGGATGTGAAAAGGAGGAAATGGTTCTTCCATAACATTGCACTTTAGATGTGTGTGAATTTCCCCACACCAGGAGTAATTTATATAGTTCTATTTTATAGCGCTCGATTATCTGCTCAAAAAAATTTTCTATGTTAAACGTAAAATGTTCTACTAAAGAAAAGATAGAAAATAAATATTTGTGTGTGCTGTAAAGCGGTTAGAAAATATGAAATCGGAATCGGCTAAAAATCGGTATCGGCATGTCAAAGAAATAAAAAGAAAATTGTAATCGGTGCATCTCTACTATTTTCACTTTGTATTTTCATAATATTGGATCGTTGAATCGATCATATCGTTACGCCCCTCCCTTCATATCGAGTCTGACCTGATCAATTAAAAACCTGAGACGGGACATGTTCAGCCGTTTGAAAACTGTGAGAAGCATTTAATCCTCACAACTCTATGTAGTCACGTGTTTTAGACCTTCAACAATGCTACTAAACATTTAGATCACAGGAAACTCTACACTAAAAATAATAAGTGAGTTCTGTGGTCCCCCACCCCCCACTGCTGCCAGACCGACAGCCCTGTGTGGAAAAAAATGCAGCCCTCATTCATTTGAATGGAGCCGTTTCATCTGCGCAGTGCGGCTGCCAACACTGGGGATCCGGAAAAAACAAAAACGTTCAACCAACCTCGACTTTTGCTGCAACACAACGTAATGCAGCAATGCACTGCATCGGCCAAACAAACACATGCAGTGCACAGGTCGATAACTATGTTTTGACATCTGAGAACGCTTTAAACGCATTCATCTGTTATTCAAACAGAGACTTTGTGGAATGCTTTCATTGTCTCACCAGTACCTTAAACATGGTGCCACTAACGCAGCAGCACCTTGAGCTGTGTTTGGTCAGCTCAGGTTTTTTCTTCTGTAATATTATATTGTAAAGTAAGGGCAGGCAAGGCAAGCATTATGCTTCTGCCTGCTCCTTCTCGAACGCACCCCTTTTTTGTTCTTTGGTGGAATCGGATTGAGTCATTAGTGTTTTATCTTTGTTTTTATCTCTGATTCTTCTTTTACAGTATGTTGATTGTTCGAGGTAAATAAGAACTCAAAATCACATGACCACTTAGAAGCAGTGCAGCAGTTAAAGTAGAGCTCCACTGTGCTCAGTATAATGGTACCTGGAAAATCTTGCATATCTTGAAGGCGTGGCTGTGTATGATCCTCTGTGGCTCAGGAAGACTCCTCAGTGTCATCTGATTGTAGAATGGAGTCTTTGCTTCAGGGAGGGGCTGCATGTGGAAACAAAGACACAAAAGTATAGCATCAGAATCATTTAAACCCCCCCTCCCCCATCCTTCTTTCATTGGTTTACTATCGACATTGGCAGACGGGTCAGCTTAACTGCTCACATACCAGACTCTGGTCAATGATACAGAACATGAACGTGTCGTGCAGAATGATGTGAGCTGGATTTTTTGGATTGAAGGTGACGTGGGTGATGGGTGTGTCCCTCTCCAACCACAGAGAGTGCAGTCCTTGTTTCTGCAGCTTCCGACTCCACTCCGTGTACTCCTTCTGCACCAGAGAGAACTCAAAGATCTGCAACACACACACACAACTGTAACGAGACCTGTAGAATGCATCCATCTCAATATTATCTCTGACAAGCTTTATGTTGTACTCGTCTTTTACTGTGGTAAGCAGAGCAGACGATTAACAGTTCAATACAGGATAAGAAGAGTCTGAAAAAACCTGGTGCAGTGTTTACCTGCTGGTCAGCATGCACCGCAACAAGGTTGCTGGTTGTTGGGTGGATGGCTATGGCAGTGGGACATGAGCTGTACACTGGAACTGTACAATGAAGCTGCAAACATACACAAGACATTGGGAGTTTACTGTAAATT
Organism: Sander vitreus; assembly: GCF_031162955.1. Lineage (NCBI taxonomy): Eukaryota > Metazoa > Chordata > Actinopteri > Perciformes > Percidae > Sander > Sander vitreus. The sequence continues at coordinate 26,229,501 of NC_135862.1, forward strand.
TGACCGATCAAGAAATAACATGGATAGAATTAGGGCTGGATCCGAATATTCGAAGATTTGTTCGATGGGTAGGTATTTCATTTTCAATTTTGGGATTCAAAAGGTATTTTTGCTTGTTTTATTTAAAACGTGCATGGAGGCTAAAATGTGCTGTGGCGTTTTGTCTGGATTAGGCTGCTAGCGAAGAATGGAGAAATGAGTTACAAGCGAGCAGTCTGATGTGTGTAGAGGTCTGTATGGTTGTACCGTAGCAGTCTGGTGTCGTTCAGGCGATTTGATAAAAAGGTAAAGATAGTACGACCGTGCACAATGCCAATACAGTGAGGTACTGGCTGGCTGAGCCTTCATTCACAGACACTGCGTTCGTCGTCACTCGTCAGACAGTCCGGCAAAAAACGCAGGTCTGTACATTTATTTTGAATGCCTGCGGCAAAATGTTGACACCAATTCAACTTTTTGGAGACAAAGCAACCCGACGTCACCCTGCGTGGCCAGTCATGTAATCGGCCATCAGACTCGTCAGTCCGTTTTGCGATGTGCGAGTCCTATAACGTTACAGGAAACATCACTGCCTCCAAAAACGTTTTAAACACTATGAACAAAAGCAAAGTTGCTTCATTCTCGCTTCATCTCGTCTTTCTCTCTCTCTCTCTCTCTCTCTCTCTCTCCGTGAATTGAAGCTGCCTTCGCATGCGCTCGGAAAAATGTAACACCCCCTGCCGCCTGACACCGAAGCTTCAAATATGCACTGTTGATAAGTACCGAAGCTTCGAAGCTCAAAAAGAGGTATTCGGTACAGCCCTAGTTAGAGTTCCAACTCACCTTTAGCTTGTCAAGGTTGTAGACATGGATCTCACAGTCTGTGTTTGCTGTGGCGAGCCACTTGCCATCCTCACTGGCAAACAGCAGGTGGACTGTCTGTCTGGAGCCTGGACATCACACACAAAGATGGTTACACACTCAGAGTATAAAGTAAAGTAAAAGTACGAGTGCGTAGGTAACTTTGACCGATTAAGGTTCTACTGCGGTGTGGTTGTAAATGACTCATCCTAATTGAGGGAAAGAAAATTTGATTTCTTCAACTGAAAAAAACAAAACAAATAACAGCTGTTGCAATGAACCCTTTACCTAGGGACCAGGATCAATTGACCGCATAGTAAAGTGAGTATACAAATAATTTACTCAAAGAAGTGGATTTAATGTAGTGCTATGGAGGCAGTGCAATTTTCATTTCTCCCCCCCAAAGTAGCATAAAGGGATCCTGGTTTCCACAAAACTGATCACAGTTCTTGACTCGGAAATGTGCTGCTCTCAATTCTACAATATTACAGATTGGACTCGGACTCACCTGACTTGGGTTTGAGGGTATGAAGGTATTTGCACTCCGGCTGGTTGAGGGCAATGACGATGACTGAAGAATGGCTGGAGGAAGCAAAGAGTTTGGAGGAGTCGGGGGAGAAGCAGAGCTGGTGGGCCGAGCGAAGGTCCTTGGGTAGTTTGGACACCTGGAGAGAGAAGAGGAAAGAGACGGCGAGGGGTGAGCTAACTACGTTAACTATAACATATTACTATGTTGATGAGTAAACAGTGAGTAGTGAAGAGTGTTGATGAGCAGCCCACCTTGGTGAGGCTGATGTTGTTGTTCTGTAATCTGTAAAGACGGAAACTGGTGACAGTAGAGTATGCCAGCCAGCCCCCGCATGGAGACAAAGCACTGCAGCAGATATGATCCTCTCCCTGCAGAAGTCAGCACACACAGTCAGCTTTTTGTTTCATTACCATCCATCCATCCGTTTTTTTGCCATATACATATTCTTGTATGAATGTTTAAAAAAAAAAAAAAAACATGTTGAAACAATTTGAGAAACTATTATTTACTATGGGGAAAACACCAATAATTAAAATAAAAAAAATAAAAAAGACGCTTCCACTGCACCATACAGATACAGTGAGGTTTCTTAACGTAAAACAACAATACACGCATCAGTACACACCTTCCTCTTCAGCTGGATCAGTTTCTCTGGTTTTCTCTTCACAGGTAGACTGTCACCAGGCTTCCCTGTTATCGTACACAGTATGAACAATTATTACACTATGAAAAGTCTCCTATCAGATAAAGACAAATGTTCATTATTGTTTTTCCTGTTTATTCAAGGTTCGTACACCTTTTCCAAGGTCAAATTCAAGCAGTTTTCAAGGTCTATTTTAAAGCTTTTTCCAGCACCTTACACCACCGTAAAATACATACCAATACATAGTCCAAATTATTATTCAGTGTTTTTATTACATTAAAAGAGATAATGCGATAAACAGCCAAAATTGTGTTTCGTAATAGCAGAAGGATCAGATATTTAAGCAAAACAAGTTTTATTTTTCAAAAATATCACTGTCTAAGTCGTATCACTCGACAGGTTCACTTCACTAACCCTGAATTATCACCTTTAGGATAACAGTTGCTGCACCCTCTTAGATTTTGCTCGAAATTTATGCTAACCTAATGTCAGTCTTTTCACACTTTTTTCCCAAATCTAGGGCATGCCGTACAAACTTGTAATAGTTCAGTCATATTGACACGTTTGTCTTCCACCCAACAAAGTTTGGGCTGCCTATGAATAATACTTTTCTTTATATTAATGTCCAAATATTGCTTCCCAGATAATGTGATTTTCAGGCTGTAAAACTGAAGTAATTTCAAGGGCTGAAAATGTGAAGACATAGGATTTGAACAGAAATATTTCACAGGCCTTGGTTTGGGACAGTCTTGATATAGACAAGGTTTGAACAAAATCTGAGACAGTGCAACAACAACCTGTAATTACATTTTAACCCAGAAGACTGACACACTGCACAGACACCTGCCTGATAAATAACCTACATTATGTAATTGATTTTTTTTTTTATATTTGTCAATGTCAATTTCATTGCCAAGACATATACATTCATCTACTGGAATAGAGCAGTGTAAATATTGCATAAGGCCATCCTCAACCTTACAGTAGGCTACTTGTATCGTTGTATGACACTCCATCTGACACGATTTCTGTTCAGCAATCAACGATTGTTGTTATGCACTGGGCAACGTTTGCAGGTTTTAATTTGCGGGTAGTTAACGTTACAGTTACTGTGATGTAACTTTGGCTATGTTCACTGCATATTCCACAAATGAACGTGCCATAACGGACATGCAATACAAATGTACGGTATTTTATTGTGAAACTTCTCAGCTGAGGCTTAAAAGGAAGTTACAGTTAACAGAGCTTTTATTGTGACGGGAAAAACGGAAGTGGATAAAGTGTTGCATTTTCTGACGTTTGTCTGTGTCAGGGTTGAATAAAGTGAGACGTGCAGTGCCGTCTTGGTTCCAGCATTGGAAGCCCGTGTCTTTACTTTACAGCCAAACCTGAGTCTAGACAGTATTAGAAACCCTCGGTTACACTAACATTACATTATCACACCAAGTACTCAGTCACTTAGCCTGCGAATTCCTAGCTAGCAGTTACTAGCATAAACAAATAGGCGCTAACGTGTACAGTAGGCTAGCTACTTCAGTTGGCTAACTTGAAAAGTCTTACACGTCATGTGACTCGAGAGTGCAGACTCGCCCATTGTGAAAAGCTGCACGTCTTTTTTGCAGACTTTACAAGAGGCAACTCGTGGGGTTTGTTTAATCCATAATTTGTATTTTTCATCTTCCAGCCAACGTTCATTGGAATGACAACCTGCCGGCGATATTACGAATCCTACTATGGCCACACCCCGCCCTACGAAGCAGCTCGATTGGTTAGGGTTAGGCATTTTAGCTTGAGTGGTTAAGGTTAGGCTAACCGATTGGTCAGGGGATAGGACCTATACAGGGGGCGGAGTCACATATGGAAACAGACTGGCAGATCGCAGTCACACATGCACAAGCGAGCAGGTTTCATTTTAAGCTCGCCAACATTTTATTTCTCTATTTGATAAACAAACTATTCAGTCAGATAGGTATTTGTCGTGAAAGAAATAAGTTACAATTTCAAGCATTTTATCCAAAATGTAAGCACTTTTCAAACCTTGAAAACATCAAAATTCAAGCATTTTCATGGATTTCAAGTAGGGCTGGGCGATATGGAGAAAATCAAATATCACGATATTTTTGGCCAAATACATCGATATCGATACTGCAACGATATTGTACTATTGGTGCTTTCACAAAATATTTACACAATGAGATTTTTGATAAATAATCATCAATAATGTGGATATAATGACTACGTGGGTAAAGGCTAATAATAGAACAGATAGAACAGTCTGGTAAGTTCAGAAAATGACATCACTTTACTGTAATGCAGCCTTTAAAACCAGGCAAAGACAACAATTATGCCAAATTATGATATTACGATATCCAAAATCTAAGACAATATCTAGTCTCATATCACGATAGATACAATATCGATATTTTGCCCAGCTCTAATTTCAAGCACCCGTACGAACCCTGTTATTAGATCTCCTTTAGTTTTCACCATCACTTTAACTGTTTGCCATTTCTTGCATTATAATGCAGTACTATGGATGTGTGTGTGTGTGTGTGTGTTTTACTCACCATGTCCATCGCTCTCCCCTAGTCTCCACAGCTCTAAATGATCAGGGAACTGGAAGAGCAGCAGTCCTGCTTTCTTTGCACAACAGACCAGGCTTCTCTACATGGAAGACAGGCAGAGGTAAGCAGGTCACCATGGGAACAGTCATGATCTACATTTGCCTTGGTGCTCTCTTTTACAGTGCATTCAGAAAGTATTTAGACCCATTCACTTCCCCCCCCCCTTTGGCTTTGGGTTAGCCGGTCCCTCAGTCCCTGCCACTAAAAAGCCACCCAACCGCATGACGTTCATTCAACCAAATTCAACCACACCGTTCAACCTTGTTGTTGATGGTTGTCCTTCTGGAAGTCTCTCCCATCTCTATACATTATCTCTGGAGCTCAGCCAAAGCGACTATAGGGTTCTTGGTCGGCTATCTTACCAAGATAGGCGGCCAGCTCTAGGAAGAGTCTTGAACGCAGCAGAATTTGTTTTTGTAGCCTTCCCCAGATCTGTGTCTCGACACAATCCTGTCTCTGAGTTCTGCCGGCAGTTCCTTCGACCTCATGGCTTGGACTTTGCTCTGATATGGTCAGCTGTGAGGAACTTAATGACAGGTGTGTGCCTTTCCAAATCTTCGCAGATCAATTGAATTTACCACAGCTGTACTTAGAGAAGAGTCCCGCATACTGACCATTACGCAAGCAATAGTTTATTTAGAAAAATACAACGTTTCGGTCTTAGACCTTCATCAGGTAAACCACAGCTGTGCTCCAATCAAAGTGTAGAAACATCTCACATAATCAATTGAAATTGGCGGCCACATTTCAAGTTTCATAGTAAAGGATCTGAATATAAATAATCCTAAACATGTTTCAGCTTTGTCATTATGGGGTATTGGTGGGAACATTTCATTTAAATGATTTTAGCATAAGGCTGCAACATAAAGTGAAAAAAGTGAACCGGTATGAATACTTTCTGATGCACTGTAAACTCAATCATGCCACACTATTAAAACAAATCAGTTTTGTATGCATTTGCTTATTGGCCGATACATAAAACATGATGCACAAAAATATTGAGCCCTTTTCCAAACAGTGTTCTTCACGTTTTTGAGAGGTAGCGAGTGATTGTATTCTTTTTTTCTTTTCTTAAATATTTTTGGGCTTTATTCTATAGAATAGCTGAAGACAGGAAAAGGGGGGGAAGAAATGACATGCAGCAAAGGGCCACAGGTCGGACTCGAACCCGGGACACCGCACTAAGGACTGAGTCTTAGTATATGGGGCACACGCTCAACCAGGTGAGCTACCAGGGCGCCCCGAGAGAGAGACTGTTTCCTACTAAATATGTACTCACATGTGGGAGAGTCATTTTGCGCAGCGCTGATTCCTGGGTGTTCTTCTCCACCTTGTCCAAGAGGGGTCGCACTACCAGCTGGGTGTCCATACCTGCCATTATTACAAACAATCAAAACAATCATCATCATTTTGTCATATTACAAGTTCATCTTTAAGATGGAGTACAAGTTCTTTTAGACTGTATACTTCATTGCACAGTAAATGTTCCCGTGTTTTGGACACTGCTGAATCATACAGGGTGTCCGGTTAAAGAAAGTAAAAGGGGGTTAGCCACAGAGCGACAACCTCAACACAGGCTCACTAACTTAAGGTGGGCTGACCTTTAAGGTAGACCATCTAGAGCTGTATCAATTCCAAATTTTGCTGTGCAATTAATTGTCTAAGAAAAAAAATTGATGACAGTGTCATGTCACTCTTATGTAGATACCTTCAAGTAAAGTGTAATCCAATTATGTAATAATTGTTACCGGCCAAAAACCAGCTATTCTGAGTATTCTCTTGAGTGACAAGCCGCTCCTCCAAGTTTTGCTTTAGTGATCTCTCCCTCGCCAACCCAGGGAAAACCCTGATCAGTTATAAAACCTTGTCAGGATATTTAGTTTTATGATCCTTAAGTATTGATCTAAACTTTTCCACAGATGAGAGTTAAACTGGACTTTCATTAAGTCATGCACTTGCTGCAAGTTGTAAAAGTAGCCTAAAACTAACAAGTTTCTTGTGCTTTTCATGGTGGCCCTGTAACTTGTTGAGAGGTAAATCTATGATGTATGGCCTTGCAAATAAAGACAGTTCTTCAAATTCACATTGTTTTTCAGTATGTACAAAATATGATTATCATAGATACTTGTATTATACAGTATCGACGTCAGTAAATATCGGTCATCGGCCATAACAGCAATGTTCTGCGGATATCAGTGTATCCCTAAAAACAATTTGACCTGATGATGGCACTACAGAGAAAGCTAAGGTAGCACCTAAGTTATTACTATTTATCCTAAAGGGGACATTAATGTCTAAACCAAATTTCATGGCATCCCATCCAATAGTAATCTAAACAACTGTACAGTTGTTTAGATTAAGGCTGCACGATATGAGGAAAAGAGAGGGTTTTCACGACGCGTCATCAGACCAGAAGTCGCCATATTGGAGGTACTCCGCATCACAACAAAAGCACAGGCACTGAAGTAGATCCCGAACACCGTCAAGGAAAATGGTTAATTATTGCCGTGTTTTAGGTTGTACCAATAGGTCAGACCAAGAAAAACATTTGGAATATTATCGGCTTCCAAAAGTTATTAAAAACCAGGGAGAGGAATGCCAGAAGTTATCAGAGGAAAGGAGGCGCTTGTGGTTGGCAAAGCTCAACCAGGATCTACGAGGGAAAACTGTCTTGTTCGGTCTTTGAAATGAAAAAAAAAAAAAAAAAAAACTATTGAGAGTCACTTGGCTACACCTTCAGTATCGCAATGATATCATACAGTTAAGGTTAGGTTGATTAAAGACGTTATTGCATTACTTACTTTGGCCTTCACAACACAACAGTCGTTAATGACTTGGTACTGCGTCTCCCTCACCCATCCACACACACCATCTGGTTATAAGCCTCCAAACTTTTGTAGGATTTAAAAAGGTATTCTGCTGTGTATGGGCTCGGCGAGAAAACCAGGTAGTTGACTATATCGGGATATGCAACTGAAGGAAGAATCACCGGGTCGCCATGGGTCCAAGAAGAGGGAGCCAACTTGTAGGGATCTGCACCGCCAGTAAACCGTAATTTCTTTCGAAATATCGCGCCTTTTCTTGTGGTCCAAGTCCTTCCCTATATGCCGTTGCAGCTTGGACGCGTTTTGATGAGCTTGTTTAGACAAAGTATTAAAGTATCCAAAGCGCACAATACTCCATGGTATTGTGTGCAGCCCTAGTTTAGATTCCTCTTCATTTTAAAATGTGATTACAAAAAATGTATACATCACTCAAACACCAACAGAAGATTTAACACTGACCTCCAGAAACCACAGCGGTTTCGGTGTGGGCGAGCGCCCTCACATCATGCGAGTGGTTTTTAAAGGTCCTAGTTCGGACCCATTCCTTATCCTGCTGGCCAACAGTAGAGGAGATGAACTGAAACTGGACGACCGTGCCCTCTGAAGTCCCAGCTACCAGACTGCTCTCATCCTGTTAAACATTTAGAATGTTTAACATTATGGATTCTCTTGGGATGCGAGACTAAAACTTCCCTCGGCCCTCAGTTACGCGTCTAATTCTTGGTTGTACACTTACATTTGAAACAGACAGAGCCAGAACGTCCCACTTGGTGACCAATTGAGTTCTGACCAGAGTTCCCGTGACTCCGTCCCAGATCTGGACCTTTCCGGCAGAGTCGCCGCTAACGATGGTGTGGTCAGACAGGAAGACGATGCTCCAAACCACCACCTCTTTGCTCTTGGATGCTCCGACACCTCTTTCCACCAGCAGTCTGTGTGTGGCGCGGCCTGAAGTCCGCAAATGAAAAAATGGAAAGGTTACAATCATATCATTAGGGGATTTTTAAAAAGGGAATTTCGCCATTTTTCAACGTGGAACCTGTTTTCCCATGCATTTGTGTCCAAGTGACTACAGGCGCTGACACACCAACCCGATTATCGGCCGTCGGACAGTCTGGCGAGGTCAGTGACTCGAGTCTGTTTGGTGTGTTCCGTGTCGTCGTCAGTCGGAGGAGCCGTCGGCGTTCATTTGGGCTGATTTGACTTGTTGAATCGGCCAGTGGGCAGTCGGACTCAATGACCAATTACCGGAAATGACGAGCGGGATGAGCGTGACGAACGCCTCTCAAAATCCGACGAAAATATTTTAAACTGACCTTTTGTCGATCTGAAATGAAGACAGATTCAGCAACTGCATGGCCTATTTCTCACTTAAAATGGTTTCAGAAACACTATTTTTGTAAAATACGAGATCGTATTCCGAACGAGCTGCCGGTTTTCATTTTTTGGGCGACAATACAGATTAGCGCCGGCTCAAGCTGGTGTCGCTTCGATGTGTTCCGAGGCACTTTTTTGACCAACTCGGGGAGACCGATCAGTCCGACCTTTTCTGCCGACGGTCGGCCACGTGTCAGAGCCTTAATGTCAAGCATTGAGCGAGAACACTGAAACTAGCAGCCGCAAACCGAGCTGCAATGTAACCCTGTTGGGAAAATGTGCAACCTCAATGTATGTCTACTAAAAATGCTGTTTTTGCCACTGACAGGCTCAGTTTGTTATTATAAGTGTCTGACTACATTATGGGAAGATGAAGAAGTTTTGGGTGCAACTTACTGATACCAGGTCAACCCAGTAACTTTAGCTCACCTCTGCTCTGTCTGCAGCTCTCCACTCTTGGAACAGCGTTTTTCTGTAGTAAAATGTGCTTTGGTATAGGATTTCTTCTCCGCTGTGGCTGGCAGTAGTCTTTGCCGGTCAAAATGTTCCCTTCAGATCCGATGGTCTGCAAGGCGCATTGGCATCCATTTGTAGCTGTAGCACAACTAGCCTCAACTTCAGCCTGTCCGTATCCAAAAGGTAACATCTATGAAAGCTGCGCGAAGTGCAGCTCAACATTTTGATGGCCTAATTCGGAAAATGCGCAATTACAAATACTTTAAAATAACACAAAGCTACGCTTTGTGCACTCCCAAACAACAAACTCCTTGGAACTCCTCTCTTCCTCCCCCCACTCGCGTTCCACACTACACTCCATGGTTCCACACCGCTGTCTTCCGACAAGTCACCTCTCAAGATTTCATAACGATACTTCAACATCTTCCCATGATGTAGTCAGACAGTTATAGTAGAACAAAGAGGTTATAATAATAAGAGGTGACCCAATGAAGTGTTGCCTCCTATTATTATAAACTCTGCTTACCTATAATACCAATCCGAGTCAGTGGAAAAACAAGCACTTTTAGTCTACGTATATCTATGTACATTGACGGTGCGCATTTTCCTACAGGGTTACATTGCAGCCCAGTTCACAGCTGCCGGTTACAGTGTTCTCGCTCAATCAATTTCAATGAGTTTTTTTTTTTTTTTTTTAATCACATTTGTCACTTAGGCACAAATGCATGTGAACTATGGTCCAGGTTGAAATGTCCCCCTTTAAGGAATAAATGGAGTTTTAAAGTCAATATACACAAAACTCATCTTATAAGCTATTCTAACTGGTGGTGGGCTCTGTGCTAATATCTTCAGGATCGAGTTGTATCTACTTACCCGTCTCGGCATCAAAGATTCTGATCATGTCCATCATGCCAGCAGCAATCAGTGTACCAGAGGGATGCCAGGAGAGAGAGATAATACGACCTAAAAGATCACAGAAAACAAAATCAAACACTGAATGTCACTAAGGTTGCGTTCACACCTGCCTTGTTTGGTCCGTTTAAAACGAACCCAGGAGCGTTTGGTCGGGTAGTCCGGTTTGTCTGGACTTTATCTGAACTCTGGTGCGGCTCAAACAAACAAAACTCTGGTTTCGCTTGAATACGGGGGCCTCGGTCCACTTCCAAGTGAACTAGAGTTCGGTTCCCTTCAGGTGAGATCGCGATCCGACCCAAATGCAGGAAGTGGACCAAAAACAATGCATTTCCTAGCCTGCAATTTCAACCTTGCACACAGTTTACGGACTTATATATGATTTAAGGGATGATAACTTTCAGATCCGTCAGCTGTTCTGAGCACACATCGCTGATCATCTTTGTGACAACACATCATCATCTCTCGCTCTCTCCTTCACTCGCTGTCTGTCAGCTGCTCATTGTTTGCCTTCTTCTAAAGTATTCAAAATTTTTTTATAAGCAGACACTCCAGGGGCCGGACTTTCAAATAAAGAAAATAAAATGTATTTATACCTAATACGCATATTCATTTTCACTTTCTTACTAAATTAATGCTATATTTTTTTTTACATGCATTAGTGTAAGCAAACTCCAAAAAAACATGATGACACAAACAATGATAACTAGATAGGCTACTTAACTAGAAAATTATCTCAGATTAGGGGGCAGTTCACTGAGGAGTGATGGCTAAAGTCTGTGATTAATGAAACGTTGTTGTAGTATGCAGTGTCCCGATTGGTGGAAAATGCATGCAGAAAGAAATGGCCTGTTGTCAGGTAAAAATGTCACTGTCAAAGAGCCTGAAGGGAAACGTTGTGGAAAACAGCAGCTTTAATGATGAATGGACTGATAAGCAGGCTAGCATTCGTCCTGTATGCCTCATTTGAAATAAGACAATGCTGTTGCAAAATAATACAACCAGCAACATCATCAAGAATGAAGAACGCGGACATGATGATTTTGTCATTCACGTGCATATTAAATAGCCACATGCATCGGTTTTGGTCTTATAATACATCCACAGGTTTACCGCTCCAGCGGAGAGGATGGTTCGTTAAGACAGCAGCTAAGTTTACAAGAGTTCGTCCAAAGTTCAAAATTCTTCGCAAACTAAAATAAACAGTTAGACTACAAACTGACATCTTTCATTTTAGCTTGATTGTAAAAAGTCGCTATTTGCAGAGTAGAGCTGAGTGGAAAGCGCAGACAGAAATATCGGTTTCTACATGTTTATGCCTGTAGACAGAGTAAGTGGGTATTGATAAGTATTGACTTTTTAAAATCATGGAGGTTTTATTGTAGGCTACTTACAGTAACGAGTGTAGCGTTAGTTCATCTGCGCCAGCGGCAGTAAATAATCCTCAGTAACATTTCCCTTTCCTGTAACGTGTGTGTGTAGCGCGGGCATCGCTGTTCAGAATCCCGTCTATCCTCCAAAATGCAACGCTTGTATTCAAATGATTTGTGTTTGAAGCTGCATGGCATTCTGCTGGTTTACCTGGGTGTTGTCCAGTTAAGTGTGACTTAACGTTAGATCTGCAATACTGAAACTAATGGGAATGAGAATAGAGATGCAGTTACAAGGGGGCGGCTTTACGCTCTCCCTGTGGAATGTTCCCTGCTCTGAATGCTCAAAATGACCCGTGCCTATGCGCAATCTCCAAAAATGACCCATCCAAAACAAAATACATATCACATGTGTCCTTGGAGGAAAACAAAAATGGATAATTATCACTACCACACCTGGTTCCTACTGGCCATCATAGACAAATACATACATTTTTCAGCTAAAAAAAAAAAAAACAATTCTTAGAATTTTACTATACTCATTTGCCAAGCACATGTATACATAACTGCTAGCTGAAAAGCAGAAATACCTCTACATCAGCTTGTTCTCTTACCTTTTTGCCTGTCGAGGTTTCTTTGAAACTGAACTCTCTCCTCCAGTATTTCAAACATCTTTACTGTCCCGTCCTCACAACCGACCTGACAAGGAAAACACCCAGTCTATTAATAAAGCTGAAGGCTTGATAAGGCTCATCACTTCACTTTCAACCGAGGAAATGTTAGCCTGGGCGGAAGAATTTTAGTAACAGGCTTAGGCTACATCTACACTAGTGGTGGGAAAACATTTGAAAATTGTATCGTGATTTTTTTTTTTGCAAGTATTTTTAAAAAAACGATTCATTCCATAGACTATATTTTTTCATTTGATTTTTTTTAAATCAATGATTCGCCTAAATATTTTCCGTTTGTACGGTACCGCTGACGGCAACTACATCATATCCGTTTCCAGCAAAACAGGCCAGGAGCCTGTTCTTTACAGATGGAATAACTGTCAGACTGACTGATGTGCAATCTTTTCAGAAAATAATTAGTTTTTAGAAATGTTGCATGATGTATTGTCTCTAGAAGTGTATTATTCAACTTTTTTTTTTAAAGAAGGAAAAGAAAATCGCAATATTCATTGTTTTGAAGTCTGGATGGGCAGAAACAGAGACCTTTGGAAACGACGATGCATGTCAGCCTTAGCAGTTAGGTAGTCTTCATGCCTTTCAATAACAGTTCCACCTCGTGGGAGTCCAAGCAAATACAGTCAGGTCCATAAATATTGGGACATCGACACAATTCTAATCTTTTTGGCCACCACAATGGAGTTGAAATGAAACGAACAAGATGTGCTTTAACTGCAGACTTTCAGCTTTAATTTGAGGGTATTTACATCCAAATCAGGTGAACGGTGTAGGAATTACAACAGTTTGTATATGTGCCTCCCACTTTCTAAGGGACCAAAAGTAATGGGACAGATTAACAATCATAAATCAAACTTTCACTTTTTAATACTTGGTTGCAAATCCTTTGCATTCAATTCCAGCCTGAAGTCTGGAAGGCATAGACATCACCAGACGCTGGGTTTCATCCCTGGTGATGCTCTGCCAGGCCTCTACTGCAACTGTCTTCAGTTCCTGCTTGTTCTTGGGGCATTTTCCCTTCAGTTTTGTCTTCAGCAAGTGAAATGCATGCTCAATCGGATTCATGTCAGGTGATTGACTTGGCCATTGCATAACATTCCACTTCTTTCCCTTAAAAAACTTTTTGGTTGCTTTCGCAGTATGCTTCGGATCATTGTCCATCTGCACTGTGAAGCGCCGTCCAATGAGTTGTGAAGCATTTGGCTGAATATGAGCAGATAATATTGCCCGAAACACTTCAGAATTCATCCTGCTGCTTTTGTCAGCAGTCACATCATTAATAAATACAAGAGAACCAGTTCCATTGGCAGCCATACATGCCCACGCCATGACACTACCACCACCATACTTCGCTGATGAGGTGGTATGCTTTGGATCATGAGCAGTTCCTTTCCTTCTCCATACTCTTCCCATCACTCTGGTACAAGTTGATCTTTGTCTCATCTGTCCATAGGATGTTGTTCCAGAAATGTGAAGGCTTTTTTAGATGTTGTTTGGCAAACTCTAATCTGGCCTTCCTGTTTTTGAGGCTCACCAATGGTTTACATCTTGTAGTGAACCCTCTGTATTCACTCTGGTGAAGTCTTCTCTTGATTGTTGACTTTGACACACATACACCTACCTCCTGGAGAGTGTTCTTGATCTGGCCAACTGTTGTGAAGGGTGTTTTCTTCACCAGGGAAAGTATTCTTCGGTCATCCACCACAGTTGTTTTCCGTGGTCTTCCGGGTCTTTTGGTGTTGCTGAGCTCACTGGTGCGTTCTTTCTTTTTAAGAATGTTCCAAACAGTTGATTTGGCCACACCTAATGTTTTGCTATCTCTCTGATGGGTTTGTTTAGATTTTTCAGCCTAATGATGGCTTGCTTCACTGATAGTGACAGCTCTTTGGATCTCATATTGAGAGTTGACAGCAACAGATTCCAAATGCAAATAGCACACTTGAAATGAACTCTGGACCTTTTATCTGCTCCTTGTAAATGGGATAATGAGGGAATAACACACACCTGGCCATGGAACAGCTGAGCAGCCAATTGTCCCATTACTTTTGGTCCCTTAAAAAGTGGGAGGCACATATACAAACTGTTGTAATTCCTACACCGTTCACCTGATTTAGATGTAAATACCCTCAAATTAAAGCTGAAAGTCTGCAGTTAAAGCACATCTTGTTTGTTTCATTTCAACTCCATTGTGGTGGTGTATAGAGCCAAAAAGATTAGAATTGTGTCGATGTCCCAATATTTATGGACCTGACTGTAAATCCCTGGTCTTACTTTTCCCCATTTTTGTTCTTTCTCCAAAGTATCTTCTGTATTTTCAACTTATACATCCATGATTTTCATGCAAATGGTCATGTGATATGCGTTGTCAGGTGTCGCATGTTATTATGGACGGAGATTAGTTCTGCTACTGGAGCTAAAACTCTTGTGTGGACAGAGATTGTTTTTGTCTCAAAACGCCACTTAGAACTGAAAACAAAAATAGTAGTGTAAATGTAGCCTTAGAGTAATTATAATATCCAGAAGGTCTTGACTGACCGCTAGCAGTGTTCCCTGGCTGTTGCTACCGATGGTCCAGATTGGTCCTCCATAGGCCTCCACGGTGTACCTGGGCCTCAGGTTCTCCAGGTCATACTCCGTGATCTCTCCATTCAAACCAGCACTGAACAGACGCTGGCCCACCCAACACAGAGCCTCAACAGCCCTGCCGTCCTGTCCTGGGATGACCTGTGCATCAAAATCAAAACGAGGTTATACCTGCACATCTTACCTCCAGTTCAAAGTATTTTCCTTCAAGCTAAAACCCAGACACAATTAAAAACTCCATTGACAAATTGAGCAGTTAAGGGTTTCTCTGTCCATCTAAAAAAAATAAAAGTGCATGAAAAGGAGAATGTTAGGAGGAGAATTTTAGCACTAAGGAGCACTCTTTAATACGGAATACATGTACACACTACAACAGTTATTTTATTTTGGCAGGAATGTTTACCTATCTTTAAATTTCATTAACAAAGCTTTATTCGACCAAAAACTAAAAACATAGCATGAAGACAGAGAACACACGGGACTTCATTGAACCAAGTGCTGCTCAGTTGTTAATATAGAGTGCCCAATTAGCAAATTACTTCAGACCCAAGTGGGTCATGTGGGAAGGTTATCTCGACTCATACTGAATTGTTACCTTTTCTTGGAAGTAGTTGTCAGCGAAGTTGAAGATCTCCAGAGCTCCATCAGCCCGGGCCAGAGCAAGCCGCTCGGTGCGGCTGTTAAACGCCATGGCTCTGATAGCAGTGGGCATGTAGTCGAAGAACCGAACACGGTGCACCTTGAACTCACCCATTTTTTTTTTTTTACTATTTAAGGAAAACACAAATAGGCAGATTATTAAAGCCAGGCAGGCGAGAGCAAAACACAACCTTTAAACCTGCTGTTCGCTAGCAAAAAGCAAAACCCTTACAGGTTAAACACGCCGAATGCAAACAATCAATTCCTTTAAGTTCAACAGTATTTAAAAGCATTATAAAACGACGTTTACCCGCTGTTTTTCTTTACGGTCACTAAACTTTCTTTGCTATTCGCTTCACACGCCGGAAACATCAAGAACCACGTTGAGAACCTTTGAACCGGTAATGATTCACCCAAACAGGCTAAAAGAAACGGAAATGCGTCATCACACTGACAGCACGCACAGCTGGCGGGAAATCCTGGATTATGAATACCGACTTAATGGTGTTGGTTATTGTTATCAAAACAGCTGTGTTGGGATCAGTTTAATGTAAATGCGTCTTTTTCACCTTGTTAATGTTCCGAGTCTTCGCTATCTGACAGGAAAATGGTTCAAATAGTCATAAGGTAAGGTACGTTTGCGATTTATAGGCAGGCTAATGTGGAGGACGTCCCCAGTAACATTAACGTTAGCGAAGTTGTAAGAGAGAACACTACAGTGAATAAGATGTAAAGATAGCTAACACAAATCTCATGGACAAAACGCCGCGAACTGAAAAGTAGCTCATGTTGATATTTAAACGTTTTCTTACATTGTGCGTAACGTTACTGTACATTACATTTTGGAAGCTGTTTTGAGTGCAGTTTGGTGCGACACCCGTCACTCTGCACTTCTCGAAAATGTACTCCGTATGAAATATTATTTTCATCAAAGTAACGTTACACCCTGACCAGCACAAAACATTTTTGGTAGAAAAAAAATGCCTAGCTTTACAAAGACTGTAATAGGCTGTAACTGAAAAAAACATTTCAATGTTAAGGTTCAAATGTTAAGAACCACTAAATTAATTCATAATTATAGTGTATCATTATTTTAGGCATATATGGAGCGGTACTCCAGAGTGAGTACCGCTAGGGGTACACGTACCCCCATTGGAGAAACACTAGCATAGAGCACAGGAGGTAATGGGACAAACTGGCAGCCCCATCCCCTACAGTTTTGACATTGTAATATTTACTTTCAACTATGAAGGATTTCCAGCTATGTTTAGTTGATGTTTGTGTGTATCTGCTCCTGCAGATCCAGTGTGGATGGCAGCAGTCCCCCAGAATGGCTGCTGGTGGAGCTGCAGGGAGAGATGGTTTCCAGACACAACTCTGGTCTGGCAGGAAATGTGATGGGAGACCTGATGTACACCAAAGAGGTAAACAAAAGACTGGAAAGAAAAAGCACACTTAGGGTTTCCCCCAGTGTATTGCAAGCCTGGTGGCCCACCGTGCCTAAGTTTCCCCTACCAGGACTAAGCCACTGGGAATTTTGTTTTAATGTATTTTTTAAACATTTATTAATGTTATATGTAACTTTCAGTTTGTGTTGATTCTAGCGGCCGCTTTGGGACAAAAGCGGTAGTGCTTTTACCACACCTGCTGTATTATTTACAGTGCTGTATTGCCCACTGTATTACTGAGTAGAGATCGACCGATACTGGTTTTTCAAGGCCGATAACGATACCGATTATTAATAGTTAAAGAAACCGATAACTAATATTTGGAACCGATATGCATTTACAGTGAAAATGAAAATCTTTAAGTCAAAATTAAGATTTTGGAACGTTACAAACTCCAACACAAAACTTTGTTTAAATGCTTTAAGCAATTATTTAATAAATTAGAAACTTTCAACATAATACCCAGTAAAAGGACGTCAGTCAGATAAAGTTGTGGGCGGGACATTAAGTCAGACTCCGTGGTAAGTGAAAACGAAGCAGAGGGACAGATACAGATCTGTAGCAGAGCCAAAGTAGCACCCTTTTTAATTAATTAATTTTATCGGTTATCAGGCAAATAAAACGCTGATACAGATAATCTGCAAACTGCCAAAAAACGGGGCTGATAATTGAAGAAGAATCTGCTGTAGGACAGGGACAGTTTAGGCCTTTATTTTGGCACACTAACATTCCAATTATGTGTCTATGTGGACTAGATTGTAAATGATATGCTAAACCAGAACAGTTTCACTGAGAGGAGACCATTGCATCATATTACTGTATATCCTAGTCAATGAATGGTCCTTGATATAATTAAGTAATTAATAGATTGAGTGTTCAAAACCTTGCTGTGGGCCAATCAAGCCTTGACCTGCCAACTTGGGGCCAAATGGAAACATCTACAACAAAGTTTTCACTGCAATAATGGCTCAATGCCTGTGTCTGTTTCTACCATCAGTGTCAGTCCAGTGTTTACTCAATCTCTAAGAACATGGAAGCAATTCAGAGACCATTTTGGCCTGCACAGATCCTCCACATTTGCCTCAGTAATTACTAATCACTGCTTTATGCCATCTAATACAGCCTCTGCAACTTTGGTTCAACAGGGGCATTATGTCACTTACAGGGAAATATTCATGTCCTTTAAAGACTTGTCAACTGCATTTCAACTGCCTACAGCCCACTTTTTTTGTTCTTTTTTCAGATTCAACATTTTATTCAGAAGCAGTATCCCAGTTTTCCAAATTACCCTGCGAAAACATCAATTGAACAAGATTATTTCATACATCTATGACTCCTTGGTGTCGGTCGGCTCAGTTTTCCCCCATCATACTGGAGAGGCATGGTAGCAGGATTTGGGGCTTAGCATTGATGATGAACAGTGGGGCATATCCTTGATCTTGTTCATAATTCCTCTGTTTGTGACCGACATGGGCTAATTCAATTTAAAATTATACATCAAATTCATTACACCAACCATAGAATGTCTACAATATACCCCTATGTTCAAGATGTCTGTAACAGATGTGGTCAATCCCCTGCAAATGTTGTACATATGTTTTGGTCATGCCCCAAACTGACAAACTATTGTGCCAGAATCTTTGACACATTACAAAAAGCTTACAATGTTGTGATAGCTCCATATCCCCTCTCCGTCATCTTTGGTATCCCAATGGGTGAGGGCCTTTCGCTTAAGTCTCGCCATGCCATGGCCTTTAGTACCTTGTTAGCCAGATGCCTAATTTTCCTCAACTGGAAACACGTTCTGCCCCCATCTAATGAGCGATGAATCAAGGAGGTTCTGTACAATTTTCACTTAGAGGTTATCCAAAGAACTTTGAAAAAAATATGGAAACCATTTATATCTCTAATTGACACCCTAGACCGGGGGTCTTCAACGGTTTTTAGACCAAGGACCCCTAAGCGGAACGAGAGACGGAGCTGGGACCCCCTACTACATATATTGTATAAAACTGAGCTGCATCGTTGCCAGGTTAGCTCAGTTGGTAGAGCAGGCGAACATATATACACGGGTTCGGCTCCGACCTGCAGCCCTTGGCTGCATGTCATTCCCCCACTGTCTCCCCTTTCATGTCTTCATCTGTCCTTAAATAATAAAGGCCTAAAAATGGCCAACAAAAATAATCTTAAAAATGCATATCAAACTGGGTGGATGGATGGATGGATAATCATACATTATTAGCTGTCTTTCCTTCTTCCTCCATCAGGGGGTGCCAGTGCTTATTGTTGGACATCATATTCTATATGGGAAGCAGGTCAAACTGGAGAAACCCTTCGCTGTCCTCACCAAGCATTCCAGCCTTTTGCAGGATAGCCTGGGCAGCCATGACAACGATGATGTCACACAGGTACCTATGGAAACAAACCAGCAAGGACCCACCTCCACCTCCTACTCCGTGTCTGCCCTCATCAAACGGAAGCTGATCTTTAAGACGCGCCCAAAACCCATCATCACTAACGTACCCAAGAAGGTGTAGCGTGACTGCAATTTCCTCACTGGGTCAGAGGTGCGTTATTATGGAACCCACGCAACTTTGAGGCAAGGCCCGCCCTTCAATAGCATTAACACACTACTATTGGCCAGGCGTCCATGCTTATGCTAGGTAATGTAACCTGATTTGTTCAGGTCCTATCCCCTGACCAATCGGCTATCCTAACCTTAACCACTCAAGGTTAATGAATAAAACCAACAAATCGAGCTGCTTCGTAGGACAGGACTTGCCTAGAAGTTACGTGGGATCCATAATAACGCGTCAGAGGTCCTGTGTGTGACGGGAACAAACTGATCTGGACCCGGACTTAGAAAAAACTGAGTTTAAAAGCTTGTACTTGTCATCCAGCTCTGATATGATGCAGTTTGATTATACATTTGTTGTACAATTGATCAATACTTGCCAACCTTTAACCAGAACGGATTCCAACGAGACTTTAATGCAGCTCCTTGCATGTATGAATGAATGAATGAGTGAATGTTGTATTGTTTCCCTGAGATTCGTAGAAAACGTTTAAAAAGCCCCATGAGGGTCTAAATGCTGTTTCAAAGGCTTTTGCACTCTGAAAAGAATCACATTGTGGATGGAATACAGAATAATCTTCTGTAAAAAAAATAAAAATAAAGAATTTTGGATCCATAAGTATCCAAACAAGGGACACAAAGGGAACATTCCAGATGGCAACATTATAATTTATTGTGATGGATCAGACATCTACACTGTATTGAATATGACCTTTGGTCATTGTTTTCATATAAACTGTAAGCAAATGTCCACAAGGTGAACTGTGACTTTTCATTTGATATCAGTGTACCTATTACCATTTAATATGTGTCTATTTACCCACCATGTCTACTTCTATGTCTACTTCTACTTCGGTTTGTACCGAATTCTATTCTTTCATTCGCTTGCTGTCTTAACTAGGGTTGGGTATCGTTTGTCTTTTTTAAAACGATTCTGATTCCTAAACCGATTCTTGAAAAACTACATCAAAGAAAGGCTCTTTTATAGTGTGGCGCCGCATGTTTCAATAAATTCAACGTGCTTCCCCCTTTGCACGTAATCGTTTTGAAACATTTGTTGCATTTTGAATCCTTGGCTGTGAAATACAGCCACACTTTTGACCACTTCGCTTTAGGCATTTTAAATGCACTAAAATCTAGCTAGCTAACGATAGACTAGCAGAGCAAGTGTAATATGTTTACTAGCTCAATATGCTTTTACGTCCGTTTTGGTGAGCCCAGAGGGAAAATATGGCATTTTAAAAGTAGCCTACATTTACGGTAGCTAGCTAACGGTAGACTACAGAGAGAGTGTGATGTTTTTACGTCCGTTTCGGAGCGACGGAGGGAAAATATTTCAGTCGACACATTAAGTGGAACCGAAATGAGGAACCGAAATTTGCGTTCTAATCCGGTCCGATTCCTACCGGTTGCGTAGGAACCGGTTCCACAATTGGCGATAACAAAATAACATTTCATCATCTCACTTGTAACTTTTAAGCAACATACATTCAAGTTGAGTACTCAGTTTTCCTGGTCAACTTTTGTACCGATTACCGGTACCTGAAATTATCTACCAGTACTTTTTTGTAGCCTACTTTCCCTCTTTAATAACAAAATATTAATTTCTGTAGTTAAAATAAGGTAATTAACCTATTTACATTTTGTTATTTCTTTAGAACATTTTACACACCACACAAAAACGTGGATCAGGGACCAACTACGGTCCGTTACACCACTACTATAACATTAACGTCACTAACAAATAATATATGTAGATTAAACGTCACTAATAATTTTATTGATCAATAGAAAATGCATTTAAAAATAGAAAATGTTACACTTCATAAGGTATGGTATTTATAACACAAGGCATATAGGCTTGGTCCGGATAGCCTTGCCGTTCGGTCCGGATGCAGACCTTGGTCCGGACTTTGAGAAGCCCTGCTGTATGTCATAGTTATATATGTCACAGAAGTAGGCACTTGACTACTCTCAAATATTGTAAGTGTGGGTTTTGGGATTGACCCAAGGTTTCTGTGACTGTGTTTGGGAAATACTGTTAACATTTCTTTCAACTAAGTGGACAGACTAACAAGTGCATACATTAACAAACCATTATCTTCAGTTGGCACCGAGTGACACATCTATGCAATTGGTGTATATGGAACGTAACATGAATCTTAAATTGAAGTTTAGAGGAAAGGTTGCATAGTATGGGTAGGTTGTATTAGCAATATAACCTATTTAATCATTAGCTGTAGCCTACTGTAATTGACAATGCGTGTTGCTCATTTTCTATTGCAAAACATTGACAATTGACTAAAATCTAGATGTAGTCAAAATCAAAAACCTACAGCTGCCAATTTCTCTCTTTTTTTAAATGTCTGATAACAACATCAAAATTACAGCTTTCAAACTGACAGATCTAACAGGCATTCTCTACTAGGTCACCAAATTTGTACTAAGCTTCATTAAAGGAGTACAACAGCATTTTAGTGTTGCACTTGTTGGGGGACAAAACAAAAGATTGAAGCAGCAGAGGCTCCTATAATGTAACTTGATAACATCTTTTCATTAGACCCTCCCTGACTGGTAAACACCCACTTTATTTGAACTTGAGCACTTGTAACGTAGGATTTGTGTTATGGATTTTGAGCCTGCAAGCCCAAACTTGAAAACTAGTCCAATAACCCATATGACATCATCAGGGGTTATTTAATCAGATGGCATAGCTCAACAATTAAGCTGTGCCCTTTTAACTAGAAAGTGGTCATGAAATGAACGATTGTGAAATAAAAAAACACTTCTTGAATACATAGCCCAACCTTTTGCTCCTGCAGTAGTCTCGCATTGCCAGACCTTGCTCCACAGCGCTGCAGAGGAGGGTCTGGCTAGTCCACACAGCAATCCGGGGTGAGAGAAAAAGGTGCTCTGGTTTATTGGCATTTCTTTAAATCGATCACAATCCGTCATGGGCCGCGCTAAGCACCGGACAGCGCCACAGTGCTGTTGCAAATTAGCCTCGGAAGGAACTTGTTTCGGTGGAACGTGTACGTTCAAAAGTTGTTTTAATCGCGCGAGAGAAAACTCAGTCCTCATAAATCGACTGGATTTTGAAATGTTTTGAAACTTACACAAAGAAAGCGGAAGGTAGCGGACATCCGGCCGAAAAGAGTGACATCTGGCGCAATTTCAGGCAGCAACGGAGCAATCCCGGAAGTGAAACGTCGTGGATATAAACTACCCTCCCTCTGACTCTGACTGAGGATCTGACCAATACTGACTGACTATTAATGGGATCCTATGATATTTCAGTGCTGTCCATCAGGATTCTCACTGAATCAATGTCAAGTTTTTGCATATTTCTTTTATTTCAAACAGAATATTTGATGCCTTCAGATTAAGTCCAAAAACAAACCAGATGTAGAATTAGCCATATTGTCACAATCTGAATGCGATGCTATGATAAAGCAAAGCAGGGCTAAGAGCAGCACGGCAACATTCATTATATTAAGAATAAAAAAAGTAAGTACAGTAAGTATCTCTGTTGTTACTATAAGTGCCACTGCGCATCATGCCAACTGCTATAATTATTATGAATCATATTTCTGTATACCTGTATCAGTGTCTCTGTGTCCCAACCGGCAGCAGCAGATGGCCGCCCACCAAGAGCCAGGGTCTGTCCGAGGTTTCCGCCTACAAGTTTTTCCTCGCCACTGTCGCACCAAATGCTTGCTCGTGGGAAATTGTTGGGTCTTATTATTATTATTATTATTATAGAGTGTGGTCTAGACCTACTCTATCTGTAAAGTGTCAAAAAGCATTTTGAAATGTTGCCAGGGTATTTACAGCATGTGAGCATGTCTGTGTGTTTGATGAAGGCGGTTCCCGTGCCGAGGTGTATTACCAGAAGTAAAACGCCATTCCTGGTGGTGTGTGGTGACTGAAGGGACCAATTCATTCAGCTGCTGTAAAGGTTCTGTTCCATTTCCTCAGCATTCAGACACCTCCCACATATAAACACACTCAGGCATGCCTTTAAATGTCTTTAAAGTCATAATAAGAACCATGTTGTTAAAGCCACAGCTCAGTCATTTTAATCAGTGACTTAACATTACTCACATAACTTCATCAGTGACACAGCTCTTTATCTGTACCCACTCTCCATTAGAGCTGCAAAGATTAATCCATTAGTTGTCAACTATAAATTATTCGCCAACTATTTTGATAAATCAGTTTGAGTTATTTTTTTTAAGAAAGAGAAGTAAAAATTCTCTGATTCCAGCTTCTTAAATATGAATATGTTCTAGGTTCTTCACTCCTCTGTGACGTTAGGTTGGAGGTTCAGTTGGAGATCTTGTGATTCAACACAAAGTACAAGAGGGAAAGGATATAGGTACAGTGGTGGATGGTTCACTTGAATTCCACTCTAAAAAAGTTAACCCTCATGTTGCCCTCAGGTCAAATTTGACCCGTTTTGAAAGTTTTTTTTTGTATCAAAAATATGGGAAGTCGAAATAAGTGCCGAAAAATGTCAGTACTCACCAGGAGTACCAGCACTTCTGATTTTTGTCCACATGAGTACCCTTACTTCTAATTGTTATTAACAGTATAATGTACGTTGATATTTATACCAAAATAGCCTATATATCATAATTTCTTCTGAAAATCAGACATTCAGCACCCCCATATGGCCTAAATGGAATGATTTTTTTATAACCACATTTTCACGCACTGCGAGATTGGCTTTTGAATTGGACTCTTGAACAATCAAATATTCAGGGATACCCCTACAAGATCTATGTATGGATATAAATATATCCAAGACACATGCAATGATTATGTCAGCAACTGCTGACCAATTCAGGAACTGTATATGTATATATGTTTATATCATACAATAGGTATGCCATTTAACTGTAGATTTTAAGTAAATGTTAGTAAGTCTGGTAAAATAACACCCCCAGAGTAATGTTTTGCTTACAGTAGAACAAACAGAAGAAGGCATCACGGTATATTTGAAAAATAAGTTACTGTGGTCCTTTATTGCATTTTCTCTATTTTTTAACACCAACATTTCAATCGCAGCCAGGCGTAAAAATACGATTGCAATGTATATTCCATTTCTGGTATCTCCACTCAGTTTTATGCACAAACTGTGAATGCACATACAAACAGGTGAATGAAAATGTACATTTTGTCCTGAGGATGGCACTAAATGGCCCAAAAATAAAT
Source organism: Sander vitreus (assembly GCF_031162955.1). Lineage (NCBI taxonomy): Eukaryota > Metazoa > Chordata > Actinopteri > Perciformes > Percidae > Sander > Sander vitreus. The sequence continues at coordinate 26,254,225 of NC_135862.1, forward strand.
GGGAAACATCCTCAGGGGAACATAAATATTAACCGATATCTACAGTAGGTTTCATTAAAATCCAGCCATTAGTTTTCAATATACAGTACACCTTGTGATAGACCAAACTGTGAAAACTTGGACCGGATGGTGGTGCTCAAGAAACATTCGGCAGGCCAGCATGTAAAGGACTATTATACCCACAGCAAACTTCATTAAAAAAAAAACAGTAGTTGCAGAGATAGCTTGTTCTGGATCAAAATGTAGGACAGACTTACCCTGATGCTAGCAGGGTGAAAGGTTGGGTTAACTGGTGCGTCTGTTGGCTAAGATAAGTACGATATAATTGCAATGACTTGATTCCAGCCGGGGACCTTTGTTGCATGTCATTCCCCCTCTTTCTCTCTGCATTTCCTGTCTGTATCTTTACAGTAACTGAATGAAGGCAAAAATTTGACAAAACAAAAAAATTGTCATCCTCTGCCTTTATAAGAACAGAAGGATCATTTTCACTTGGTTGTGAAAGTATTATTTTGCTCTTGAAAGCCTTGTTCTCCTGGGGCCTCATTTATCAACAGTGCGTAGAAAATGTTCTAAATTCTGTCTTACGAATGAAATTTAGTATGTGCTTAAGTACAAAAGAATCGCCATTTATCATAATCGTACGCACATCAGTACGTAATCAATCTTGATGAATCCCACCTGTTCTTAACGACCATGCTCCAGAAACGCCTCCAACTAACTATATATGGTAGTAACACATCCCTTTATCAACCACGTGAATGTGTTTTTTCCCTCACCGCAATAATGGCAAAGAGTGCAAAGAAGAGGAACCTCTCAAACACAGAAATGGAGGTACTGATTGATGAGGTTGATTCCAACCAACAAATATTGTTTGGTTCACTCAGTGCTGGAGTATAATGTTGTTTGTAATAGCTGGTGCTATTACAAACAAAAGAAAAATGTTGCATGGGAGAAGGTCACGAATATCACGACACAAATCCAGCAGTACATTTTTTTTTAGCTAATTAGAAGCCACTGTCCTCGCCAAGCAGATCAGCGTGATCTTTGAGCACATCGTTTGCCAAGTTTTCCCATAACGCAAGATAAGCCATTGCACTATATATATATATATATATATAAACATTTGTCACAGCTGTCTTTTATAGGGTTTGACACCAATTAGGCAATTTGTCTGTTTAAAACAAATGACTAATTGAGTGTTTTCTAATTAAAGGAAACACAGGACATATGTGGATGTTAATTGTGTTATGCAGTGTAAGTACAAGTTGGTAAATTCCACACTTTGGGTGGCAATGTTCTTACACATTACATATGCACACATCCGTACGTACGCACGGTTGATAAATAAGAACCCTGTTCTTTACTTAGATTTATACATACATATACATATTTACTTTCAAATAATATATATCAAACAACAATTTGGGCAGACCCCTGCAGTAACTCTGAGGACCCCCAGTTGAAGGGACTATCTCCCTCTGGACTAGAGCATCAATGTTTTAACATTAAAGGCCTAAAATACTAATACAGACATGATACTCTACACAAGAATATGTAGTAGTGATCAACCTTATTTTGCTTGTCAGCTGCTGCTTAAATTTGATCAGTTAATAGAATCCGCCTCTGTTGCAGAGAAGTTTGAGAGTGCAGCCTCAGCTTTAAGCGAGAGGCATGAATTCCTTAGTCATGCGTTTGATTTAATACTATACAGTGAACAAAATAGCATGGGGAAAATGTCAATGCAGTCATATAAATCACGGGGACATTCTGTATTTGGTATAAATGGGCGGATTGTGTCTAAAACAGGAAGCATTTTTAATGACTTAGGAAAATTCCAGTAGCTTGTGATGCCCAGAGATGGAAGCAGCAGAGGTCAAGAAACAAGACTTTTTGCATCACTTGTTGACCGTCAGAAAGGGACATTATAAACCCAATTTCCTTTTAATCTGAGTCCTTTTGGAACTTTCAAGTTAAAACGTATACAGCCAGCCAAAGAAAACAATATGGACATAACTTAAATGGCACAAAGATGAAATGTCCACTGCCCAAAAGCAAAAAGGCATCTGTCAGTGTAGGTTCAGATATGCTGATGGTGATCTGAAATCATGGAAAATTTAAAAATGAGAAGAAAGAAATACAGTGAAAGCAAAGCTCTCAAGTCTCTCACTTCAGAAGAAATCTCTTTGGTCTTCAGTCTTTACATTGCTAATAGAATGAATAAACTAAGGCTACATCTAGTGTAAAAGGAAACAAATATCCAAAGTTAAGAGAATAGTGTCCCGTAGTAAAACTTTACCGTTACATAATTTGGCACCTTTACAACATACAAAAGTGACTGTACAAAAAAAATCTCTGAATCACTGGATGAAACTACAACCCACTGGTGACTGTATACTGAGAATTGGACCACAATGTACAAACAATACGTTACTCAGTTTGACAATCACCAAAACAGCAAAAGAACAGGGTGTCACCTGTTCAGAAACATTAGATTGTCTGTTCTGGTAAATCATAGCTGCTCCACAAAATACAGCTGGAGCAAATGATGTGTTGTTCATGGCTGATGTGATGAGGGTAAATGAGGGCTGGTCTCAGAGCACCATTACATCCAGTTGCAAGTATCGCCCATATGCAGGTTAAAAGAGTTTTAGATCATTGTAATCATTCCTCCTGTCCATACTGGCTGTGTAGCAGTACCTTCCAAATGTGACTACACAGAAAAGACGGGGGATTAAAAGAATAGTCCGGCTTTTTTTGAAGTGGGGTTGTATGAGGTACTAATCGATAGTCAGTGTATACCTGCATGAGCAAACTGGGCCGCACACTGTATTTAACTGCAGATCAGCTGTTTGGGTCAGACTTTCAGCGGTTTATGGAATAAACAAATACAAGAAAACAAAAATGAGTCATTATGACAGCGACAACAAAATGCTGGAGGATACCTTTATGAACCGGAGTATACAGAAGAAGAACTTTTGCAGAGGGAGACTGAACGGCCAAAAGAGAGAGGGGGAAAACCTTTGAGAAAAGGGCTGTCAGCAAGGTAAAGCAGTGTATAGCATACACTTAATGGTATAATATGTAGGATTTTCCTCAAAAACAATGCATAGACTAATACAAAAGTAATGCCTCTCAATCGATTTCCAGAGACCCTGCCCCCTGCATGTATTTTCCTTTTTCTATTTTTGTGAGTCGGGACATTTAAGGGTGTCAGGGTGTGCAGCCCATTCTCATTTCTGACCGCCGCTTTGCCCCTCAAAGATTGAACCGAAGTGCAATGCCTCACTCTGTAGCTAAAACGGAGGGTAAAACACACAGGGTGAAAAGAGGAGCTGCAGCAATGTGCAGTACAACAATAATAGGGTGTTTTTTGAAAATTAAACCATGTAAACTTATTCTGGTACAACCTCTAAATACAATTATGAACCTGAAAATGAGCATAATATGAGCACTTTAAGTTAGCTAAAATACATTTAGCTGCTGTCTCTTTCCACAGCAGTGCATTGCTTAGTTTCCGTGTCGGTACACCCGTCTCTTTTTCCAAACATGGTGGTGTGCTAACCGTCATCTACTGTTGGTAATACACTGACTATGGATAATTACCTCATACGACCCCCCAAAAAACTGAACTATCCCTTTAGGTGTTCCCAGAAGTATCACTTAGCTGTTGCTCACAAAGTGGAAATACAATTCCACAATGTTCTTACTGGAAACCCTTATTCAGCTTGCTTGCTTGCTTGCTGTGTCGCTGCTCGCTGTGTGTTTGATGGAGGGTTAATATCAATTTGGTCTCTGTGTGTTCAGTGGAGAGACTAGTCAGGGACATGGTAGTTTGACACAGGGGACGTGGTTTTGGGGTGGGGGGGTTGCTTAGCCTCTACCAGAAGAGGGAGGAGAAATGCAACTTCTGTTAACGAGAAATGTGGCTCCCAGTTATTCCAAAGTGTTTTATTTACATGTTCTTTTATTTAGCTGGCTTGCAGAAGGTAGGTAACATACTGTAGGTAAGCCTACATTTAGGAAGTACTCATAACGTTGGATTTTGTGAGAACCGCACAGCTGAGGTTGGGAAGCTGCGAACAGTCACCTAGGCTAAGCTATAGCTGCCGAATGGAAATCCCTCCAAACTGTAGGGCTGCTTGTCAAACCACAATTCCTCAGTTTCTTTTAAATACATAAAATGCAAAGTAAGGGTGTAAAGGCATGGCATTCACGGAGCTGGGAAAATGAAAGTGATGTATAGGGTTTAAAAAGATACCACTTAACGGCTAGTATGAAGTGGAATGATTACAGTACAATAACTCTTTGAAAGTATATATTGCATGTGGGTATTGTACAAACGTACTAAGACTAGTATCCTAACCTATGCTTCATGGTGTGTTGAGACACAACACAAACCACATTTTCACATGAATTTTGCTGCTTAAACTGCAAAAACAGTACATGTTTGTTGTTCACACAGTTGTACCATCTGTACGGACGTTAGCTGTAACTGGATAGGAACTCATGCACAAACAGTGTGTGTGTGGAATGGCTGTATGTGTTTGCTTGTCACCTCTGACTAAACTCACTCAAGTTCTTTCAGTTTTTTTACCTTCAGTCTCTCTCCCTTTTTCTCCCATGTCGGTATTTTATAAAGTTGATTCATAAAACATTGAGATCAAGGCACATTTTTATGCTGAAGGCGACACATTTTCAAGCCTAGATCAAATTTGCATCTATTCATGCCTGGTCAGTTCTTTCAAATGACTCTGTAGGTGATTGTACCACTTCTAAAATGTGCTTTGAACACCTTACAGATACACTCCAATCTCTGAATCCATCCGAGGTTCCCTCTACTTATCTAAAATAGAGATGCTTAGACTAGAGAGAGTTGCCTTGCTATTTTATCTATTGTTGTTCATTATAAAAGCTCAGCTCCATCACATTTTATCCCATCTCATCTTTTTCAAAATGAAGGACACGGAAACTGACCAACCAGTAAGATTAGTAAGACCTTTATGTCTTTAAGTCTCATTTTATCCCTGTTTCTGCTTTAAATTGATTTAAAGCACCGTGCCACACCCTTTGGTCACAGTTCACAGCTAACTTGTGCCCATAAACTACCTAATGTTCTTCTGAGCATGTCACTATTACAAGAGTATGAACACTTTATAAACTGGATCGGTTCCATTTGGTTTGGTTTTTCAATATGAAGCACCATTAAGCATGATATAATTGGGAAAGCTCTGATAATCCAGTCATCTCTGAGTCTCCTCCAACTGGATTAGATTCCTGCTGCTCAGATTTCAGATTCACACCTTCTTAGCACCAATGATGAAGATGTGAGTGTGTTTGTGGATCACAGCTCATCACTTGAGCAGTTCACAGGGTCAGAGACATTGCTAGAGTCGTACTGCAGTGAAAGTCTGTGTGAATGTCCTACCAGTCTCTGGTAGCAGGTTTATGCCTCCGCATATGGCAGGTGATACTGCTCTTCCCTCTTGTTACACCGTTTGGCTACGATTGCCAGGTAGAGCACCAGCAGAATGAGCCAGTAGCAGGCATAGAGTATCATCCCTGCAATCAACAATGCTTTCTCTGTCTCACTAAATGGCTCCTGTGTTTCACAGTAGATTGTATATGCCACACCGCCAAGCAGCACCATAGCCCACACTGTGACAGGCACAGCGCCAATTAAGTTGACCACGATTTTCCTGCGGCCTGAGGTGCCCCATCCAGCCTTGTTGATGGTGAGTAGGGCAAATATTTTGGCAGGGAGCAAGCTGGACATATAGAGCAGAGAGTAGAGTGACATGAAGATCATGACCAGGCTGCCACGCAGAAAACAGGCGTAGGTGGCTTTCACCATCCCAACCAGTTGGACTGTCAATAAGAAGAGCAGGATGTTCCACAGCCTTCCACGGTAGAAGAGATGGATGACTGTGGCAACCAAGAAGAATGGGAAGAAGCCAGTGACCACGGACTCATAGGTCATCCAAAGGCTGTGCTTGTGGAACCACAGTGCATTGTAGAGCCACTCACGGAAGTAAGACTTGCTCCATCGAGTCTGCTGGTTGAGCCAACGCAAATACTCGGTTGGTGTCTCAGTCTGGCACTGCGATCGCGCCGTGAATTTTGTCTTGTAGCCATAGCTGAGCACCCGATTGGTGAGGTGGCGGTCATCACCGAAGCTGCACTTGGAGCCTAGGAAGGTCTGGTGGTACCAGGGCTCCAGGAAGCACTGGAGCAAAGAGTTCTTATACATCCCCAGAGGGCCGCTGATACACTGGACGCATCCAAAGTAGGACTGACAGGCCCGCTCAATGTTGAAGGCCATCCAGTAGCGCACACTACTGAGGAAGGAGATCCACGAGTCGTACTTGTTAAGGATCTGGAGGACAGGAAAATGTAAAGAGATTAGTCAGAAGAAGGACATAGAGGACAACAGAGGAGATCTTAAGGATTAATTGTGCTTTCACAGCATGTTGTGGTGAGCTTTTAATTCATTTGGCAACCGAAGAGTTTCTAAGTTGACTTTTATTGACTAAACATTTTAGTGTTGGGTCTTCATTGTACTTTTCATAGTCTTGCATTGCCAGACCTATCTCCATAGTGATGTGGAGTAAGGTCTGGCTACACCACACATACATTCTAGGATAGGAGAAATAAAAATGCTCAGGTTTTTTTTAATTTCTTTAAACCAATCACAATCGTCTTGCCGACGCTAAGCTCCAGACGCAGCAATGGTGGCTCAGCAAAATGGTCTTGGGAAAGAACTTGTTCTGGTGGAACATTTGCATCCCACAAAAAAAGCAGCACATACAATTTTAAATTAAGTAAACTGTTCACATAATACAGTAATGTGAACTATTTAAATTAGCTGGATACATGGTTAAGCGTAATTTGCTCTTACCAGTGTATCGCCATGTGTACTTCATCCACAGCAATCGCTGCCCATCAGTCCCAAAACATCCCAGTTAGATAGTAAAAGCCGTAAACATATTCTTTGTAAATCTTTACAATCATTCCCTGAAAGAACCAAGTAGGCCTGCCTTATTTCATGGTCCAGGTTTTCTTCAAAACATTTTCAGCGTTTAGCTTGCTAGCTCGAAGTTTGTTGTTGTTTCCCGTAACAAAGGGATTTTGAGAACGGCAACACACAGAGAGCGGAAGGTGAGGGACAAAGCCTGATGTCAGGCTTTATCCTGTAAATGTATTTCCGTTGATACAGACTTTACTTTCATGACTGAAAAATATTGTATTTTACCTGCACGTCTCCACCAACCCCTCCCACCATCGGATCTTCCTCAAGGATCTTCAGCATTTCTATGGTACATGCTGGGTCTAGAACTGTGTCTGAGTCACACACCTGAAAAAGGACACAACAAACACAGAGGGTACAATAATGCTGAGAGTCACACACAGACTCAACAATAAACATCCTTAGGTCAAATTAAGGCCACAGGTGTTGCAGAAAACTGAGTTGTAAAATCCATTAGAGAAATGAGAGGCTGCTGACAGAGATCACAGCTGGTTCATTCTAAAAGCACAGGACTGGGTCAGCTCTGGACATGACCTTTGACCCACAGCAATGGCTATGAAGAGTGTCTTGGTTGTTCAACACAAGTCCATCGGTTTGGATTGCAAATAAGTAAATAAGTTCCCATGTGGATTTCCAGTGGACGTAATTGGCTATTGTATGTTCAATGGGTTGAACCAGAAGTTTAAAATGTAGTTTTAAGATTTCCACTGGCTGTATGGTTTAAATTTAGAATTAGCCTTCACATTTTGTTCAAGGTTATGATTGTCTGTGGAGACTCAACACAGGCAAGGAAAGGCATCCATAGATGCACATTTACCTTATGTTACCTTAAGCACTAGTCTAATAAAGTTCAATGCTGCTGGTATTTATACTGCATTAAAAGTGTGACTTACAAATACACTATTAGCATTCACAGCATGCAAACAATGTTCAGTTTTAAATCTGTTTCATTCAGGAGAAATTTGACATCAGTATGCGTCAGCACAGAAGCGGGGCAGATATCCATAGCACCAGTAATACAGCCGACTGAAATGATATCTGGTTGGAGTGTTCAGATGAATATAAATGGTCCTCCATTGATGGCTTTGTGTAACGTGATTATTTTTGGCTACTGCTACACACACTCTCCCTATGTTCACAGTTGTATTGGTGTTCAATGGAAATGTTTTCATGTTGGGCCTGCTGCCAAAATCTGCTGTTAACTCAATATAAGAAAACTTTCTGGAAGATAACAATACTTTAAAGTCACTGCAGTAGCTAAGCAGAACAATGGAAAATGATTGATTCTTTATTAGCAGCAGTTAAAAACTACACAGCAGACAAACATATACAGTACACCAGAATATTATCGGAAGCAATGTGTCAAACATTACCGAGGGTGTCGTTTGCTGTACATATTTAAAAGCCCCCTGAGGCAAATTTGTGATTTTAGCTTTTATTAGGACAATACCACATAATGGGCCAATAATTTGACAAGATGGTCTAACCTAATCAAAACATGGGGCAGCTAATTGTATTGATTCTTTCTTTCTACACAGTTTACAGGTCTTAAATTTGAGAGTAGGTGTTCCTTAATTCTTTCAGTTTTTTTGATTATATAACCATTTTGGAAGAACATTGAATGTGAAAAATAATAATCTGGGTGCTTTTTAGCCATGCTTAGTTGACCCCGCAGTGTCTTGAGCATGTCTGTATGTCGGTCCGTCCACCACTTGGGTCCAGACTGAAATCTCAACAACTACAGGATGGATGCCATGAACTTTGTACAGACATGCATGGTCCTCAGAGGATGTATCCCAATGACTTTGGTGACCCTCTTTTCATCTAGTGCCACCAGCAGGTCAAAGTCTTTACTTACTGTGAAATATATTAACATCTACTTGATGGATTGGCACAAAATTGGATAGAGACATGTAAGGTTCCCAGATGTTGTTTCCTACTGACATTGAATGTATTCCCTGACTTTTCCTCTAGCACCACCATGAGGTTCACATATGTAGATTTAAATGAAATGTCTCAACCACTGTTGGATAAATTGCCATGATATTTGGTTCAGACATTCATGTTCTCCTCAAGATGAATTGCAACAAATGTTTGTTAATTTTAGTGTAGCCACCTGCTCAGCTGCAATGTATATCTAATATGTATGTATGTGTAGGTTATCTGATTCTGTAAATGGTATTATTTCAACCTTAAAGGTATATTATGCTGCATTGTCCTAAAAAAACAATGTATACACAAGTAATCCCTCTCAATCATCACTTATGACCCACTAGAAGTATGTGGTGGTGTCTATACCTGCAGAGACCCTGCCCTCTGCCTGTATTCTTTTCTTCTTACTTTTCTGTGTGCAGGATGTTTATGGGTGTCAACGAGGAGCCTTTGGGCCCCAAGTGGGTGTGTAACCCCCAGCCAAAAAAAGTGTGCACAGTGTGCAGCCCGTTTTCATTCCCAACCGCCGCTTTGGCATGCCCCTCAGCGTCTCATACAGACGTACAAACTTAATCAACACACAGACAGGATGAAGACCTGCATTCACATAACAATCTGGCATTGTGGCACCTTCCCGTCCAGAGGTGTGGGTGTGTTTATTTGTTCTTTAGTACAAAACAATCGGAATATAAGTTTTATTCCTCTGATTCACTGCTTAATTCAGCGCTCCCTCTCTTCATTCATTCTCTAGCTTACTCAATACCGCTGCTCTCTCTCTCTCTCTCTCTCTCTCTCTCTCTCTGGTTCTGAGCCGGGGAGGAGTGGCCAACTTTGAACGCTGTGTGTTTGCAAACAGTAAGCGATACTTACAACATATTATACTTTTAACTTACCCTGAACTGAGCTCCGTCAGGGCTTCATCTAGAATGTGGAACATTGGCGTTCCAGTCTGTATGTAAATGTATGATCACTGTGGAATGTCTTGTGTGGATTTCTTTTATTTATTTATTTTATTATATATATTTTTTCCTCTTTTCTTCATTTTCGTTGTCTTTGTATTTTATTGTGCTATGGACCCCCCATGAGTTGTGTCCTTAAAAAAGTCTGAATTGACCTGACCTGCAACAGAGAATTGCTACCTATGTGGGGAAAATCTGAAAAGATATTAGAATATATAGAATCAGCAACTGTTTCGACTTCCTGGAACGGACATTTTAAACACTTGTGAACTCACAACATGCATAAAATGAGAGAACGGTCATTTTTGGAATAGCGAGGCTCTGAAGACGAACATCAATACAACATGTATTAAGATTTTGGAAAAAACGTCTTATAGACATAACAGCTTTGTGAAGCATGTTATTGTCCATCGGGCACATCGTATCCCTCAGCCTAAGCTACTGTTCAGACTGATGACAGTCTGTGGTCTCCACTGCAGTTGTATAGTCTGATGGCAGTGGGCACAAAGGAACATCTGAAGCACTCAGTTTTTGACCTGGGTTTATGACTAAATACTTGCAAAACTAATGACATTCCCATCAGCCTCACCTGTAATTTGAGTTTAGCAATTAAGTTGAGGTATTCGCGTGAGGCAGATAAAAAAATTGAAGCTGCAAAAGTCAAGATATGCTGACTTTTTCTTTAATGGGTTATGCTCCAAAAACACTGGATTTCTCATAATGCAACGGATATTATCTTTTCATTGGACCCTCCTTGTCTGGGATGCACTCTGTCAAACTCCACAGATCCAGTTTGTAACACAAACCGTTAAAAATATAAAGTCTCATGCCCAAGCCAAGTTAACCCTGGTGATCATCAGTGTTATATTTTCAGCCTTCACAGATTTCCTCCAGAACCACACAAGACATTATATAACTGTTGTCACAGGCTAAGTAGTACTCCTCATGGTGAGTACACAGATTTTATTGTAATGTGTAAAATTAGTGAAGTGGCCCTAACTATTTTTTAAAATAAACTTCAGCGTCTACATCTGACATGTTTTTGACATCATCCAATCCTTTTATGTACACTTTCAAGACTGTCCTCCCCCGAAAAACGCTCCCATAGGTTGTTTGTTCAGGCAGCAATTACGACAAATCTTTACATTTATAGTGGCAGTGCCCTCTAGTGGCTGTAGTAATTATGACAGGAGTAAAGCAGAAAGTAATGTGACAAAGGACAGGATTTTCTTCAGGAGACCGGGGTCCGTATCCCTTTTAAATCTAAAAGTAAACTTTGAGTTGTTGTTTTTTTACTTTACGGAAATAAAACGGAGTCACGTCACGTTCACCGCACATGCGTACCCAGAAGTGAAGTAACTGCTGATTTCAATCCAAGCCACAATCTTTCTTTAAACTTAACTAATTAGTGTTGGTGCCTAAACCTAACAAAGTACTTTATGTGCCTAAACATAACCAAACTGTGACCGTTTCATAACGTTAACGACGTGTTTAAAACCACGACCGTTTAGATCAAAACCGTGGCCGATGTTCTCTGGTTTAGATATAAGGACAAAAAAACACTCCGGGGGGTGGTATTAGATGGTATAATTACGAAAGAGGATTAGGGCCACATGTGAAAAATGTATTTGAGTTATGAGTTTAAAGTCAGAATTCTGACTTTAATCTCAGAATTCTGAGATTTCAAGTCAGAATTCTCCCTTTTTTTCCTCAGAGTTCTGACTTTAATTACAGAATTCTGAAAAGTCAAATTTTTCTTCTTTTCAATTTTTCTTCTTCCAAAAAGTCAGAATTCTCAGAACTCAATAAATTTTTTCATATGTGGCCCTAATTCTGTTCCGTATATAATTGACCCATATCGTCAGAATGGTTTGTAGGACTTGTTGACTCATTTAGTGGTACATGCATTCTATTTTCTGTGTCTGTGGCCCTTACCTGCACATAATCCACACTGTCCCCCAGTGCTTTAAAGGCAGTGTACATCACCTCTCTTTTCCCTCCCCATTCCTGCATAATACAGGAATAGCGGCAGCCTCTGACCAGCCGAGCCACTCGTGCTGCCTCCTCCATGTGCACTGTGCTCCTCCCTCCGCCTCTGACTCCTCCTTCTCCTCCACTCCCATCACTGTGGTAGTTTCCCTTCCACACCATACTGCCAGCCTGGTCAGCCCCGCCCATCACCTCCTGGAAAATGTCAATCATGTAGCGGTCCTCGGGCCGGTTCCCGTCCACTACTAGCACCACCTTCAGGCCAGGGAAGGAGATTCGGCGGACACTGCGCAGGCACTTCCTCAGGTAGTCTGGGTCCTCCTGGTAGGCGGCGATGCAGAGAGCCACGGAGCGACGGAGGTGCTGTGGCCGGGCGGGGCTCCTCATCCGCCGATGCTCCAGGAAGGCGAAAAGGCTCTGGAGAAAGAGATGGAGGGAGAGGAAGGCACCATAGAGGCCAAAGGAAAGGTGGTGCTGCTCAGTGTGGATGAACTGGTAGCCTTTATAACAAAGAAACACAGTGGAGACAAGTTTGAAAAACAACAATAAAGAGCATGACTATCACTTGTTTTGATTCTCATGTACATGTTTCTCTCTGTATATCATTGAAATTGACAAGTTAACCTGTGACATAGGCCAGCAGGATGGTGAAGAGGACCACCGCAGCAAAAAGGGTGGTGCCCACGATGTTCAGCGCATTCCTGCAGCGAGAGGGCATCTGGAGGTGGAGGAGAATGGGAGGTAGTGGGGACCCCAACAGATGTCATGGCGAGGATCGGAAAGTAAGAGGGCACACATTCAGGGAGAGGTTGAGGGATTTGTGGAGTGAAGATGAAGTAGGAATAGAGCATTAGAGGGGAAACGAGAAAGAGGTCAAAAAGTTTATGTCATATAAAGGGTGAAAGTGATGGGGAAAAAGAGAAGACACAAGATGGGCAGGGAAAGAGAAAAATAAAATGAATTGGCTTTCACCAGAAGACATTTATAGCAATGCCACTTAGTATTGCACATCATTGGCTTTTTAAATGCATATACATATTATTCAGTAAATGAAAGGGTGAGTATCAACACGTATGTCAGGTGAGCCACAGAGTGGACTCAAGTCTTACTGAAGGCTCTGAGAGAGAGAGCTTGTAACTCCTCAACTCCCTGAATTGACCCAAGTGCAATTTCCAGTTTCTGCATGTGTGCGTATTTTACGTGTGTAATATGTAAAAAACTGAATATCAAAAGTAATTTCCCTTTGGAGATTAATAAAAGTATCTACCATCTCTATGCAAGCACATATTATCACAGAAAGCACCTTGTCAGAGAGTATCATTGTGTATCTGGCTTGAATCACTTTAAGTTAAAGAACTTACAGTTGAACACCACCTGCCCATCTGTTCTCCCCTCCTTCATCTTCGTCTCCCCTCGCCCCTCCTCCCATTAGCCCCTTGGGGGCTCCCTTCTTCCCCTCTCTCTGGGTTATTAGCTTTAATTAAAGGCCAGCCTGGGTTTGGCCAGTGTGTGGGACCAGTTGAAACGGAGGAACAATTCTGTCCTTTCATTCATGAAATTACCTCCTGCCCTGCTCCCCCCCGCACCCCCCCCTCCCCACACCTGACCAAGCCAACACAGGAGAGACAGACTGATAGTTATATTAATACATTCAGCTCTGTGGGACACACCAGCACGGACAGATTTATCTGCCTCTCTGAGTGGATGTATAGATTTACATCCTGGCACTGAATCACACTTTTATTCACAGATCTACACTGTGCATGGGAGATCCAGGAGAAACTGTCAATGTGACATTCAGGTACTGACAGAAAGGGTAATTTTGTACGTAGGGGTTTTGGAAAACATACAAAAGATTTTCTTTCTCATTGTGTTGTCAGCATTGTCATTGGGATCAACCAGAAATCACTCTCCCCCCTCCAGCTGGTCTCACTGGTTGTAACAGACAACATCACATCACTCCAATCCTAGCTTCACTTCACTGGCTCCCTGTCCATTTAAGAATTGATGTTAAGATTTTACTGATCACTTTCAAAACTCGTCATGGTCTATCTCTCGACTATACCACAGAATTGCTAGTCTATATCTACGACGTTTCCGCCGGAAATTCCGCCGTATGTAAACTTAGCACAAATCTTCTCTGCCAATGCCAAACAGCTTATTCTGCCATTGACTCGTTTGGTGTTTGGTGGATTGGATGATTCTGCCTACGGCAGTTGGATCATAGGGTCAAAGTGTGGAGAAGACGTGGAGAACGCTATGCTGATTGCTGTAACACCTTTTGGTGGAGGCAGTGTGATGGTGTGGGGCGGCATCTCCCTCAGTGGAAAAACAGGGCTTGTCATCATTGGAGGCAATCTCAATGCAGAGAGATATAGAGATGAGATTCTGCAACCAGTGGCAATCCCATATCTCCACAGTCTGGGACCGAACTCTATCCTCCAAGATGACAACGCTCACCTCCACAGGGCGGGGTTTATCAGAGACTACCTCCAGAAGGTGGGAGTGGAGAGGAATGGAATGGCCTGCCAGCAGTCCTGACCTCAACCCCATTGAGCACTTGTGGGATCAGCTTGGGCGTGCTGTTCGTGCCAGAGTGACCAACACAACCACGTTGACTGACTTGCGACAAATGCTGGTTGAAGAATGGGATGCCATCCCACAGCAGTGTGTGACCAGAGTTTAGAATTACAACACAAAGAAAGCGGAAAATAATGGTACATCCAAAAAGAGTGACATCCAGCGGAATTTCCAACAGAAAGAGAGAAATCCCGGAAGTGGAACGTCGTGGATATAGACTAGCCCCAAGGTTACATCAGAGGCCTGTACTACAAAGCAAGATTAGGCGTTAACGAGCTAACTAACAGGTTCAACCCAGGGTTTTCTGTATCACGACGGTGGATTAGTTGTTACCGGATCCCAACGCAGTGGTAACTTATGCTGAACACCTAACCTGGTCGGGAGCAGGTTATGTTGGATTAGAGATCAACCAGTGTAAAAGCACCACCTACCGACCAATCAATACTCGATTGATAACGGCGTCACCATTCTTAGAAGATCCGGTGGAGCTCGCTGCGCGGAGAGAGGTGCGCTCAGAAAAGTTAAAACATTTAGAGACCGACAACCCCGTTAACATTCCCTGATGGGTATTTTTATGAAAGATATAGATTTTCAGCAGAGGGAATTACGTATAGGCTATTTGTCGGCTTCTTGAGCCGTGTGTTGCCAATGCGCGCATCGGTTTGAATTGTGTTTTATATTTTTTTATTTGCTCTCACGATTGCTTCCCACTGCCAGGGTTGCAATTGAAATAATAGGCTAAAGCAACGGCAGTTTATGGAAAGCACAAGCGTAATTATGGTCAGATCTTGTGCCTGACTGATGGGGAAGTGATATTGATAAGCGTTGTGATTTACGCATCTACAGCGTCGACTATTTTTTTGCCAGCTTTCCTCCGCTTATGCGGGACCGTGGTTGTTAGGGTTAGTGAAGCCGGGTAACTGAAAGAAATCCAGGGCATGTTGATCTTGATTCGTAGTACAGGCCTCTGCTGGGCTATCCTGACTGCAGCAACTTGGTCTTTTATGGGATGAGTGTAGGATGTTCAAATATTACTGGTGATTGCCATGTACCACAATGAAATAAAAAGTGAAAACATTCCATGCCATTATTTGTGTGAAATGTATTGACCACCTTTCAGTATCCAATAAAAGCTAAATTAAAGGCTTCTCATTCATAAGATGTCTGAATGTCCATTCCTCTGAACAGCACACTGAAGCATAATTCATCACTGGTAGATAAAGCTGTCTAGAGGCACAAGTCAGCCTGTTCAGAAAAGATACTTTTTTGTTTAATCACAGTGGGAGTAACAGTAGTACATCATCTAAGGACAAGTTTCTACTTGAACAGGAATCCACAGAAATCGAACCCTATGAAATGACACATCATCAAGATTGTGAAAGATGAAAGGTATAAAAAAATAATAATAAGCCATCACCTTATAATCTTCAGTATGAATTCAATCCCTCTGGAGAAAAAAAAAGTCACATTTCTGAAGTAAACTTGGCAAAAAACTACATATCTGACGTGTCCTCCTCGCAGAAATCGTAGTATCTAAAACCTGAAGCTGTGGCTTTATATTTCACCCACGTAACATATTAGGAGTGGTTCTGTAGTGATGCTGGTCACATTCACCTAGCCTGTGTACATGTGGTTCAAGTCTACATCCAGATCCAGATTAGTATCCATGTCCAGGGTCACCAAGTCATCATTTGTACAAACGATCCAGAATGCAGATAATTCCAAATGTCCAAATTAAGAACATTAGGTAAAGATGCAGGAAAAAACAAGAAAAGTAATTCCAAAACTAATCAACATTTCCATGTATAGATCATATTAACTAAATCAGTAGTAATATTCTCAGTTGTATCCGAGGAGTGGCAGTGCCACATGGGAGGGATTTCCTGCATTCAGGCTATTTGACTCAGTGAGCTGGGAGTCCAGGTGAGGAGGTGGGGAGGTGTTACAGAGGGATGGTTTTGGCTTCGGGACAGGGACTTTTACCCAACTGAGGGAGACGGAAGAAGGGAGGGGAATATGTTTGGGAAAAAGAGTGTTGGGTGCTTTCTTAGTGGGTATATTGCGTATATCTGTGTTTCATGTAGACTACACCACTTAAAGCTGTTGTGTCAGTCAGACTCAAAGAAAAACACACTTCTGACAGTTGTTTTTCACTTGATAGCACTTGGTATCAATACTGCCAGGCTTAATGTAAGCACCCTCATCTTCCTGGGATATTTGCTGTGCTTCATTCTAGTATTACGTGGACAGAATAACTTCTTTGGTTGTATACTCATGAAATTTAAATCTCCATTAATTACATTTTTTGGCCACTTGGGGGCAGCGGAACAAGCTTGCTCATTTACACATCCACCAGAGTCATGTGTTTGTTTGTTTTATCCCCCTTATGATGTTGAAATAAATACCTGGCTCTTTAGCTGCTAAATGCTCCACTATGTTCACCAGCTAGTCTCTAACAGGTTGTGCACAGTTTATAGGAGCTTTTTGGCTGGAAATTAGGTTAATGACAGCAGCTCACTCAACCATATTTCTATTGGAGTGAAAATATACCGTAAATGCTGTGCCATTTTGTATACATTTCCCCAAAATTCAATTCACCTTTTCACATATTCCCCTATGCACCTCTCTGTATACAGGTGTCCAAAACTGTTATGTTCTGTAATATAATGTAATGTAATGAGTACATGTGGTTCGACTACGTCCAGATCCAGATTAGTATTCATGTTTGCTAGAAAAGCTGTCCAAGGTCACAAAGTCATCATTTCATTCATTTACTCTGCTGAACAACGGCCCCTGTTGCCACAAGTTGTAATTACAGGATAATACCAGACTAAATTGTCTTTCATTTCCCATGATTCTCTTGGACAAGCTAAAATTCACAAGGGGGTAAGTGAGCATCCAGAAAGCATACCTCCTATGGGGAGTTTCTAACCCCCAATTTCCACTGGATGCGTAACGGCTGCGGATGCGTAACGGCTGCGGATCCGCTCCGGAACAACAGCGGAGTCATTAGGTTTCCATTAAAGTCAACGTGTGTATTTCCACTGACTGCGGAACGGCTGCGTTCCGACTGCGTCCCAGCTCCGGCGGTCCGCAGCCCTCCG
This sequence comes from Sander vitreus, assembly GCF_031162955.1. Classification (NCBI taxonomy): domain Eukaryota; kingdom Metazoa; phylum Chordata; class Actinopteri; order Perciformes; family Percidae; genus Sander; species Sander vitreus. The sequence goes on from NC_135862.1 coordinate 26,271,816, forward strand.
GAGCAGATACGCAGAGCTTCTATTTTTGCCGGACGCCGGAGAGCTCCGCAGCAACTCAGCACACGGCAGATAGTGCGGGACAGGAAGTCGAGCACAGAAACAAAATCAAAATCCGGTTCATTTTCAAAATAAAATACACCGTGCTCACGGCGGATCATATTTCCCTGCACTACACCTTGAAAACACAGCACAGAGTTGTTTCCCCTCTACTCCTCTGGATGGAAACAAACTGTTGTTGGTTTTGTGGTTCTATTCTACGTGAATTTGTGAGATCTAGCGGGTCCTCGTGACTTCAGCTGTCAGTCATGGGCGCAGCCATGCCGCAACAAATCCGTACATGGTGGGTATTGACGGACGGCGGAGCACGGAGCCGTTCCGCAGCGGAGCTGGTCCGCTGACGTTCTGCATTCAGTGGAAATCCAGGGTAAGGCTAACAAGCCATCACCTGCCGTTAGCATTCCATTGACTGCCATTCATTTTGGCGTCACTTTGACAGCAAATAACTTTACATCTGAGCGTTTAAAGACTCTATTTGTCCATTGTTTATTTCTAAAGAAACACGACAATGTATAAAAGGCTCCATTACCTTGTATCTTACGTTATGGCCCCGTAGCAGCAGTTTTTGTAAAAATAGGCTAACGATTGTGTCATAACCACGCGACTTTCTGTCGCATAGTAGAGAAATTACCGTATTGTCAGGAGAAGTTCGCAGGCAATCGGGTGGGACGTGGAGGCATACAATCAAGGGAGAAGCCCATAGAGAGTCCATGAAAGCTTCGGAACCAAATATTTCAGCAACAGCTGCCAGCAAACATCGTTTTGATGGATTGGAAATACTTCTGTATGTTGCCAGTGAATTCATATGAAGTAACATTTAGATTTCTCTTGGCACAGCTACCAGAAGACTTACAACTTTCAGACAGGTTGCTCACGTGACATCTACGTCGTCAAGCTCAGTTTGAGGCTACGCGGTAGCAAACTATTGCCTGTTTACAAATCTAGAAGACGCGGTGCAAGATTGATTGAATATGGAGTTCTGTTTGTTTCCACCTGACAAATGTGACATTTAGCCTACTCTTCTTTTAGCTCTGTTTTAGTCTCTACTTACTCCTGAGGAAAACACACGGCTCTTTAGCTTTTCCCATAGACTGTAAAAATAAAGGATGAAGCTTCCGAGTCTGAGAGTAAAGCTAATGTGGAAGTGCCTTAAACCTGCCATTATGTATTTATGGTCTGAACTGCTAGCTTCAAGCTTTAATACAACATGATGTTCATCTTGTAAATGATGGTCCCATTTATTTTAAAATTGACGATAAAGCAGGGGATGCTTTAGAGGCGTGGCTACACGCCAACCTGTCAATCAGAATGGAGGCTTAGCATTGCTAACCATGGCACTGTGTACAAAATGTGTGTCAGAATAGACGTGAACTTGTTTTTGGGTGTGAGTGATCCTCTCACTGTGTGTTTTCACTTCATCAAAGATGATTGGAACATTTTGGTCGCCTAAACATTTCTTGTTCAGCATTATTCCCAACAAGGTAGCTAGCTAGCACTATTGTTGGCTGGTAACTTGAGGGAAAGTCTGCTGATTTTCTGTAGGCTACTGCCGTATATGCGTATATCCAGAAATCCGAATTCACCCACCGGTAAAACTCAACTGGTTGACTTGCTCAGAAGGGTTGAAAATTGGCAACTTTCCCTCTTTAGCGTTTAGCTTAGCACAGCGCCATTGTAACCATAAACAACACTGACTTGGACGCATCATCCTCCCCAGCTCCACCCTCTCATCAAAAATCGTCACGTCCGGTTTAAAGAAAACAAGATGGCGACGTCCATATTGCCAAACTCAAGGCTTTAAAATGACAGTCCACAAACCAGTGGGTGACCCAGCAAAGCTACTGTCTTAAGTTTGCTAACATTAGCTAACATTAGCCACCACAAGCTACTAGTCATACCAGACCAAGTAAGACTGTAGCAGCAAAATCCCTAAGTGTGTTGAAATGAGCAAGGGTGTGCTTTAGTGTAACCCTTCCGTAAAAAATTACATACTGTTGCTTTACTCTTGTTTCTAGTGGTTAATTTTTTTATGAAACCCATCAACTTATCCACCTTTTTGACCGAATCAGAGTGTTCTGTGGATAGTATATCTACTTCACCTGAGGTCTCACAAGTAGCCTGTCAAATACCAGCAGGCTTTGTGTGAAAAGCAACCAGACCAGGCAGGTCCAGCATGGCAGTGATGCCATGGAAAATCAAACAGGCCAGCGTTTTCTTTAGAGACGACAGAATTCTTCAAACAGCCGCTCTAAGGCGTTCCTGTCAATTGTTTCCTAACGGTGGCTGTCTGCCTCCACAGAGGGAAAAAGCAGCGTGTGTAAATGCCAGAAGGTAACACAAACACAGTGATACTGTAGCCTAAATACATAGGCAGTGAGCAAAAACACACATCTTCTTTAGCTATTACTAAGTAAGTTTACAAATTCCCCCGGCAATTAAAGCAGAAATGAGCAGCAGTTCTAGAATATCTTTAGTCCCGTTCAAGTTGACCAACTCACACAGGCAAACACTCAGTGTCAGGCAGAAAAAATATTTTCTCTACCACACAAGCCAGAACACACTCAAGTCTTTGTCCTGCATTTTCTTACTAAGCTTTAATGTTGCTTATTCCAAATTTTCTCAAACTTTTCATTCAGTTTCTGTCCTTCTTGAACATGTTTGATCACACTTGTAAGTGCTTTCATTCATTCTCTTAGTCTTTTCCCATACCTATACATCTACCTGCTAAACCTGAAGTATTAGTCCAAACCTTATAGCTAATCTAATCAAATCTTCTAATTCTAAACCCAAGTTTAAATGCTAAACTAGCTCTTAATAGAAGTGAGGACCACCAAAAGACAGATTTGTCTTATCCTTCTGTCCTACTGGGGGTAATTTTCATCATAAGGACATAGTCTGTTCGTGCAAAACACATTATCAAAACCCTTACCTTCCTGATCCAGTGGACCCTCCGTCTTTGTCTCCCCCTCAGGACTCCCCCCAGATCTCCGTCCGTCTGGTCCGTCCGTTGAGCTGGGACGTCCAGCCCTCTCCTCAGCACAGCACTCTCCTTGTTCTGTACCCCTCCTTCCACTAGCTCACACTACATCTTTATTCCAGCTTGCTCGCTTAATTCAGGAGATCCCACATCCAAAAATACAGCAGGCAGTTTACACTACCACCACCCTCCTCCACTTCTCTGAGCCAGCCTCCCCGCTGCCTGCTCCTCCTCCTCCTCCTCCACCACCACCACCTCCTCCTTCCTCTATCTCCCAGGACTGTCCCAGGGCATGAAGCCCCCCAGCTGAGATTGTGATAGAAGGTGCTCAGCCAGCAGCTGATGCTGGTGTAGTCTTACGTCTGCAGATTACAGGTTGGGAGCAGTAGCTAGTCTGGTCTCTGCCCCTGGTGCTCTCCATCCTGGCTCCTGATTTCCATCATGAGCATGGGGCCAAACTGAAGGTGAAGGTGAAGATCCCGGGCCAAACTGAAGAGCTTGATCTTGGCCTAGCGCTGAAGTCTGATTTCTTCTCTGCCACCTGCACCGAATAATCCCCCCCCTTCCTTTGTCCTGTGCTGCAGTATCAACCTCGTCTCTGCATCCCCTGTTTGCAGCAGAGCCTAATCCTTCTCCTCCTCTGTCAGACTGTCCAGCTTGGCTGGCAGACTGACACTGCTGAGTTTCTCCTCCACAGCTCCCCTCTCTGTCTCCTTTAACCCCCCCCCCCCCCCCTCCTCTCGCCTCTTCCCCCTCCCCTCCCTGGACACCCCAGCTAGCTCCCTATCTCTCTGCAATGCAGCCAGCCACCTCCAACAAGCATGGGGACTGTTTGACCGGAGCCCCCTCTTCTCTCCACCGCTCCGCTTGACTCAAAGCATCCTTTATGGGCTTATTTATCTACCCTCCCTCCCTTTCCTCGCCTGCTTGAGGCTGAGCTGCTGACGTCCTGCAGGTTCCACGGCTGGGCTGGCAGCCTGACACAAACTGCAGTACACCTCTGAGAATCGGTACACGGCCACTCAAACACATTACATTTCGGTTGTAGGTTAGAGAACGCATATAACCTAAACCACCCTACACTGAAAGCCTTTCTCACACTCCCCTGCATTTTACTTTCTGGCTCCCTGACTGTGACACATGGTGAGATATAGTAATTACTGTAATAGACCTCTCAGGGCTTCAGCAGCCAAAGGGACTGTGGCTTTAGTACTCTCTCTCTCTCTCTCTCTCTCTGGGAAAACAGAGGGGAAAACTAACTGTAGGTGACTATATTACAGGCTTTGAGACAGACTACCAGTTAACTGATCAAAGGGGTTTTTCAAATATTCCACTGCAAATGGAAAATAATTGGTATCTTATAGGAGTATTCCAGTTCATTGATTGAATATTACACTTTAATTGGAGGACTCACAAGAGTTGTATTAAAAAAGCAGAGGTGGAGATGACCTTTAGTCCCTAGTATGGGTAAAGATCCAAACATGCTGAATCCTACAATTCCCACAATGCAACGTGACAGCATCGTTTATCAAGTTTGTCAACTGTTTTTTGCGGAGTTACACGTAAACGTCTTTGCGAACCTACAATTTCTTTTATTCTTCAAAATACTCATTATGGTTGCCCGGCTTGTCATTTTCCAATCCATTTACTGTAAATGCTTTCACATTTGTTTCACAGATGTTGTGGTTTGTTTACAGTCATCAGGGTGAAATTGATTTCCCTTTTCTTGATTTCCTGCACATTTCCTTTACGTTTTGGTCAGCTAAACGTGACACTGCTACATAATGGACACAGATTATACCCCCAATCGTACACATATATATATATACATATATATATATATATATATATATATATATACACAAAAGAAACAAACATGCAAATTTCTCAAAAACAACACTTGTATGTTTGTGTAAGGGGACACACCCCGGGTGAATAGGAAAAAAAATGATCTAATAATTATCACCATGAAACTTCCCCAGTTGATTACTTACATTAAGACAAATATCTTTTGTATTACAAGTTTTCTAGAACTTTATGTTTAAATATGGAAATGAAACATTATCTTGTATATGTAATATGCGATAATTTGCATACATTTCCAGAAGAGAAATCTGAACATTGTAAAAAGCCAGGTTCAAAATTCTTCTTTTATTTTGTTTACATATTAGAGTCAAAGGTTTTTAGAGAGGGGATTTTGGATATCTCCATTTATCATTGCATACATCCAAATATGGTGTCAAAAGCTATAAAATATCAATTATTATAAAATTATAAAAATTAGGCTTTGAATGATATATGAACAAACCCCTCTGCAAAAACCTTCAGAATATAGATAGGAGTGAAACTGGAAAGTTTAGTGTATGCAAGTGCTAATGAAGTGGAGAAGTCTGACTTAAGTCTGAGAAAAAATACATTTTGAGAAAACGGCCTTTGAAGATATGGATTATAAAATATTAGACATTTTGCAAGACATTACAGGTGAATAGGGTAAAAAATTTAACCAACATATATCAACATAAAACTTCCTGTTAATTATTTACATTAAGAAATATATTTTTGTATTACAAGTTCTCTGAAATTTCTTGTTAAAATATGCAAATGAGGTGTTATCTAATGCTAACTTTTGGTGAATTTACAGGTGCAAAAAAGACAAAGTGTATTTTGTGTGTATTTTTTGTGTGTATTTTGGAAGTTTTTTTCCCAATCGACTGAAAGATGACATGCTATGGAAGTAAAATAGCCCAAAAACTCAAAATTGAAAAATTATGGTTTTGCCTGCCAGCGTTTTTAAAAAAAATGGCTGACCAAAGGCAGTAACCGCCAAAACTTTAGTACAGTCAGCTCTGCGCGGCAACTCTGCACACGTTTACGTGGGGCGACAGCCGCTTCATACCCCCATTGCCGTTATCAAAAACCGCTTCCCCTCTGCCGCCTTCCCTCATTGGAATGAAGTTGCTGTGTGGTGGTGTGAAAGCCCCCACATGTGCAACCTTTGGGGTGGCTCAGTCTGTAGGGAGGTGGGTTAGGACCCAGGGGGTCGCTAGTTCAAATCCCCATATGGACCAAAGTACAGAGTGTGGACTGGTGACTGGTAGCTGGAGAGATGCCAGTTCACTGCCAAGGTGCTCTTGAGCAAGGCAACAAACTCCCCCCACTCTTGCAGTTGCAACCCACTCACTGACAGCACTCCATTTATTCATGTATAGGACCTGAGCGGTGTTTCAATTTCAACAAAACAGAGTGTAATCTGTAAAATTGAAAGTATAAATTATTAAACTATCTAAAAAGCTATAATGGCTGTAGGCCATCATCAATGTTGTGTACATTGAAAAAAATATTTATCTTTACTACTACTAATAATAATAATAAAGAGGCTGAAGGCTCTGGCACCCATGGTGGTAATATGTTGGATTCATGTAAATGTATAGTATGTTCATGACATCTTTTTGTTTAAATCATCAATAAACAATAATTTGGTGGCCCCCTTGCAGCAACTCTGAGGACCCCCTAGGGGTCCCGCCGTGGACCCCCTCTTGAAGATCTCTGGTTTAAAGGACTTGAATTTAACGTGTTCAAAATCTCCTAGAAAGTTACTGTTTTTGAGGTGGCACTGACAGAAAAATACATAACCTCCACCAGAGTAAACCCAAGTGCGGCATAAGAGCCGTCGTTCTGTGGCGGTGCTGTGGAGAGGCCTAAATCTGCCACCATGATGAAAGAGCCTGCGGTTCTACGCCGCCTACCACAGTGATATCTTGACTCCGCATTGCGGGAAATATCCATGGGTTGTAAACAAAGCTGGCACACATTATGTATGCCGGCTGTATGTTCACACAGAGGGAGAGATGGAGAAGGTCATGCCTCATACACTGTTAGCCTATTGCCCGATGGATGAGACAAAAGAAGGAATGTCTCATTTTCTCTGTCAGCCTGACTGTTTAAACCCTCCTGGTCCCCATTTGGTCTTGTTTGCATAGAGTAGTCCAGCTGCTGCCCAGTCTTCACTTTAGGTTAGTGTTAATATGTACCAAAGAAGAAATCATTTAATCTACTGCTTGCTATTTTCAAAAACAGCACAAGTCTGAGTTTGTTTAGAATACCTAAGTAACGATACCAAACTAGGTACTTGTTCCGTACTTGACTCAAGAAGAAGACATTAACATGCAACTCTTGCTTTCAGTGATTAAACATTTTACATACAGATTTGTCGTTAAAGTACTTCACTGCCAGAAAGAGGGTATTTTCATAAGCATAGACTGGGCTGTGTATGCAGTAGAATGGCGCAATTTTTTTTTTTTTTTTTTAAATCGGTGCTACATGGCTGCAAGATATTCCTTCGAATTGTTGCTTAATGATGACAGTACTGCCGTCTCGTCTTCCTCCATCCAGGGTTTTTGTGATCACTAATCCTATAATAAAACTAAAAGTAAACTAATGAGCTGTTTGAATTTGGCAGTATATCCTGGGTAATATAGTGGCAATATTATTATAGTAAGTTACCTATTCTGTACACTCTATAATAGAAATTCAGAACTATGTTTTTAAAACTTTATTTTGGAAGTGGACTGTTGGTAGTACATTAGAACACGATGGTATAGGGTCACTGTAACTTTTCTTAAAGGAAAGACTTGGTATGCAGACATGCAAGACTTAGCTGCTGCTGTTACAGACGGGTGGCCTGACCATAAAATCCACATCACATGGAGGCAGAACTAGTGCTGCCTATAAGTCGAGCATATAAAAATAAAGTCCTCTATCAGTCCAAACTATGGAGGGGTTAAGACCCTATGGAAATAAAATGTGAGCTCTATGGCAGGACAACAATCTTCTTCTCCAGCTTCTGCTCAGGGAAGATGAACCTCCTCATTACGCCATCAAGCTCCTCCAGAGCCAGCTGGGCATGGAGCACTGCAACGTCATCCGGGTCTGAGCGAACCACCCACTTTAGAGCTCGGTACAGGTCCAACAACACATCACTGAGAACCTGGAGAAGTCATAGGAGAGAGGCGGAGGTTACACTGTTGAAACAACATTTTAGACTGGTCTGTAGACTGGAATGGATGCTTACTACGGACAGTTTGTTGTTACCGTTTGCTTTTTTTTTTCTCATCCAATTACGTTTGGCAACTAACTCAGTTACTAATAGGGCAAAACTCCTAAAATAAGACCCAAGTTGTATTTCAAATTGGTAAGTACAGAAGCGCAGAGCAAGGAAAGGGTAACCTGGAAGTTAACTGTTAGGGTGTATTAATCAAAAACTTAAGAGGGCACAATGAAACCTGCCAACTATAAAACCTGCCAACAAAGAGAAATGGCATTAAATACCTTCCTGTTTTTTAAAGCAATCATCTTTTTTAAGCCTTTCAAATGTATATTTTACTGAGAGTTTAATACATAGAGTCACTGCCTTAAAGAATCCCCATCCTGAAAAACAAAACAAAAGCAGAAAGGAATAACATCAGTGACCTCTCATGATAGCTCTGTAGCACATCCCATAAATCCTGCTCTGAGGTCATAAAACATCAGAACAGAAAAAGAAAGTCAATGATGTCACCCCAACCTCTTCAGCTCTCTCAACGTTGTTTTCAGTAACCATTTCACTAATTAATTGATAGTCAATTTCATTGCCAAAGAAAACAATTGTTATTCAAAAATGAAAATCCCCTTTTTTTTCAATGAAATCCAGCTCTCCTTTTGATACTATTAATGGTCTGCACTCTTTAGCAATAGCCATTCAATGTATTTACATTCAGTAATTATCCATCTATATAGTAGATTTTATTGAGTGGTGGAGTCAACCTCTGTTTACTGTTGGCTCTCCTACAGCTGTATCAGAGCTAATTTGAATTAATGAAAACCCAACATTGCCTACTGTTTCGACTGGCGAAACAAAGGGTGGCTTTGACTGTGAAGCAGTCCCAGGAAACTGGCATTGCCAGACCTTCCTCCACAGCGCTGCGGAGGAGGGTCTGGCTAGTCCACAAACATTTCGGGATGGGAGGAAAACGTGCTTTGGTTTATTGGCATTTCTTCAAACCAATCACAAGCGGTGCTATGTGCCGGGCGGAGCAGCGGTGCCGCTGCAAAAAAGCCTCGGGAAGGAACTTGTTTTGGTGGAACTTGTACGTTCAAAGATTGCTCCGTCCGGCGTTTAGCGCCGCCCAGACGATTGGGATTGGTTTAAAGAAATGCCAATAAACCAGAGCATGTTTTTCTCCTATCCCGGATTGCTGTGTGGACTAGCCAGACCTTCCTCCGCAGCACTGTGGAGGAAGGTCTGGCAATGCGAGACTAGGTTGGACCCTGACGAGATGGATTTTCGTGTGATATGTGATCCCGCGATTCTCGCATGATCTTGTGATATTGCGAGAATCCAGCTACTGTGCAAGCTAAAGGTACGAGTACACAAACAAGGAATTTGACACTGGTTTGTATTTGCTCCTTTTGTACTTACACATAATACACATACAGCTAAAACAAGGACATGGATCAATGTAACTGAGTGCATTTACTCAAGTACTGTACTTAAGTACAAATTTGGGGTACTTGTACTTTACTTGAGTCTTTTCTTTTCATGCTACTTTCTACTTCTACTCCACCACATTTCAGAGGGAAATATTGTACTTTTTACGCCACTACATTGATCTGACAGCTTTAGTTACTTTACAAATTAAGCTTTTTGCACACAAAACACAGGTAGTTTATAAAATACTGTCTTTTATTATAAATGAAACTACCCAACAATATAACGGCCTACAAGTACAGCTGAAATTATTAGCAGATTAAACACTTAAGATAGCTAATTGACAGAACTGTTTTGATCGTTTCCAGTTTCTAAAATGTGAGGATTTTTCTGCATGGAGTACTCTTACTTTTAATACTTTAAGTACATTTTCCTGATCATACTTACATACTTTTACTTAAGTAACATTTTCAATGCAGGACTTTTACTTGTAACAGAGTATTTCTTACATTGTGGTATTAGTACTTTCACTTAAGTAAAGGATCTGAATACTTCTTCTACCACGGCTTCTCAGCCACTCAAAACACCTCCTGCACCATCCACACCACTACACCTGGCCTGCTCTTATTCCTTTTGATCTGCCTCTCTTACCTGTTATAATGTGACTCTGTGTATCATTAGCCATGTACAGCTGGTGCTGCCCTTCTCCAGCTGTTCCAGTAATGACAGGAGCTGGCCTGGGACCAGCGACTGGACAGCTGGCTGTGGTCGTGGCAGTGGCTCAAGAGCCACATCACACTTGTGCCAGCGGCCGGCAGCTCACATATAGGTGCGTTTCCACTGGGCGACCACAGGAGAAACAACACATTTACCTTCTGTTTTCAACGCTACTGGTAGGTTTATACAGTATGAGACTGGGTCTAAAGATGAGAGACGATGATAGGGTTTTGTTCCTAGGTTAACTAAATTTATACTATGGTCTGGGTGAGTACTTGATTCTGATTGGCTGCAGGGTGTCCATAAAAAAAGTGTTATAGGACACCTACTAAAGGAGTTCCGGTGAAACTGGATGCGCCAAGTTAACAAAAAGGAAACGGTGTTTCAGTGCCTCGTCCTCTGAACACCAGGATGGCGCTAACACACAAGCTGCAGGAAGTAAGTTACACTGCCCCTTTGTTTCACAGCGAATAACGTTATCTCTCATCCCGTTCACTGTTCAGGTCGTTACTTCAGGGTGCGGCCGACAGTAACGTTACACATTGTGGATAAAATTGTTCGTAAGTCGTTATATTGTTTTGGGGACAATGACATGGCTGATAGCTAGCTTGTCTTGATGTTAAACATACTGTTAAATTATTTTTACTGGATTGCCAACTGGCAACTGTACAGACTGTTATTGACCTTGAATCTTGCTAGCATAGCGTTAGCTCTCTGGCTCGGAGCGGAGCTGAAGGGTTCTATGAGCTGAGCGGACTATATAAATATCTCCCGTTGCTAAGGGTGGCAAGTCGTATGTAAGGTCCGTTCTATTCCCTGGAGCAGTGACCAACGTTTCGATTGCATAAGAACTTTATGTATAAATATGAATTAATGTTAAAAAATATATATATATATTTGGCAAGTGACCATGGTATAAGCGGGTTAATGCCCTTACACAACTCTTGCTGATTGATATATGAATACTACAGTGATTTAACCTGTAGCCAGGATGTTTTGCGATTGAAAGGACAAAGCTCATGTTAATTTATCTTTTATCCCCAATTAACCCCGAGACGGGTGGGAAGGAGGCTCTCAGATGAGTTTGGAGCAAGAAACCACAGGTGTATCCCATGTGGAACTTTTTTATTCTATGCGGAAGAAATACCCCAGCTGATCTGACGGGACAGGGAGCTGTTGTGAAAACGTTACTGTAATATTAATAGTTGTGAGTAATTGCTGTCTCCTCAGCATTACACTGAAGATGTCATGTTTGGTAAACACAAATCCTTCATCCTTGCAACTTAACTCACCCCAAGTGCCAAATGCGGGTACATTTTCCGTTTGGTGAGTAAATCTCATCGGCCACATGGCGGATAATCGTTTGTTTATGTTTTTCAGTCTTAAGTTTTGGTGAAGGTGTAGCTACTTTCTTCTGTTCCTCTACTGTCTGCATGTCGGAGCTCTACGTGGGCGGGACACACGCACAAATACACTGACGCAAACCCACTCACACCGGAACCCCGCATCAATTCTGTTTACCGGTAGCTAGCGTTTACATCGGGCTGATTAATTAGCCAGTATGTTGCGATTTTTGGTAGGAGTGGGCCAAACTTCCAAAAGAAAGCTCAATGAAAACGGAGGAGGACCCAGCAGGACTTGAAACCACAACCAGAGAGTTGTGTGGTGTATGTTACAAAAGCAAATTAAAATGTATCCGGTAAAAAATGCTTTTTTCATTTTTTTTTTTTTTCATGTAAGTCAAAAAGTTAATTTCAGACACTGCTTTTGCATCTCTTCCTCAAAATTATGATTTTGATTATTAATTACATCATTATTTTAATTAATCTCAATTATATTTTAATTATTGTAATTACTCATTTAGATTTATTTAATATTTGGTATAAAAAACAAAACAATGAAACATGCCCATTGTACAGAGGCTTCACATTCAGATATTCAATTAACGATGGTATTAAATGTGCAGTAGGTAAGACTTATAAAACTAACTTTCTGTCATATTTGATGAAACTGACCCTATGTTCCAGTAGAACTACATGACGCAGATAATAATTTTCCGGCTCCTCTGGCACCACCTACAGCCTGTAGTGCGATTTGCAAAAATCCACCGCTCCCTGTTCAGATGCACCAATCAGGGCCTGCGTGTCAATCACTGCTCATTCATTCTCCCTTGTGGGGGGAGGGGCTTAGGAGACCGTTTTGGGCTTTAGCGGAAAGGGGGGAGGGACTGAGAAGTTGTTGATGTTCAAATTGTTTGGCTAAGTCCTGGATCTTCGCAATCCTACCTACGGCACCTTTAAAACAGACAGAAAAAACGGCAAATCCACACACTGGAGAAGCTGAAAACAGATAATGTTGGCTGCTTTTTTTGCTTTATAATTAGCTTTAAAAAATAGTTGATTGTCAACATTGTTGATAATTAACATTGTGTCGACAATTTGATTGATCAAATAATCGGTGGTGGCCTAAAGTTTAGAGAAGCGAGCTTGTGACCGGGAGGTCGTCGGTTTAATCTCCAGACCTACAATAAAATCAAATCTAGGTGGGGAAAGTAAAAGAGCAGCGCTTGTCCCTCCCTCATTGCCACCACTGAGGTGCCCTTGAACAAGGTCCTTTACTCCAACCGCTCCAGTGGAGCTGCTCAGTGGCCAGCAGATCAGACTGTGGTTGCACTGGGCAGCTTCCAGGTATGAATGTGGAACTGTGTGAACGTGATCAGGGTGTTCCTGCAAAAGAGAGGCTTCCTCTCAGTGAACCTTCCCTGAATAATAATTAAAGAAAAAAAAGAACTGAGAACTTTGATTATATTATTATTGATTATAGTTTTTTTTGTTGTTTTTTTTGGATTATCCCATGTCTAATGTCACAGAAGGGTTTCTCGATCCACAATTCAAAGATTTGATGATTATTTTATAGCATTTATTTAGGTCGGTGATGATAATTTAGCTTGGGTGCATTTGCTCAAAGTGCCCTATAGTGCAATAAATACATAAACTGGCAGAGTTGCTGCCATGTTGTACCCTCAAACCTGCACAGGGATCAGTGAATGGGAGAAATCCAGTCAGCGACCCTGCCTCGCTGCTTCCATTTTAGGAGCCAACGGAACTGTGATGTGATTAGCCTGGAGCCTGTGGTCGACTATCTAAGAACAACACTACAGCAGAGATGCCAAGAGTAACCACACGCTGCACAGTGTGCTGGACGTGAAACCGGCAGAAAGAGAGAACTGGTGTGACTTTAAAACATGGTGTTTGGAGTGAGTCTCCTCCCTGTGCTTGGTGAGAAGCTAACATTTATTGTTATATTGTATATAATGTGTTGGGGTGCACTAGTAGCTACGCTGTCGGCTGGCAACAGTGACGAAAAATACTGTAGGTGTTACGGGTCCTGAGCGTGATCCCATATGAACAGATTATGCTAAAACAGCTGGAAAAAGCTGTAATCAGTAACGTTACCTAAATGAATACAGTGTTGTTTCTTTTTAGCAACAGTTTGTATATTTGCAGTGGTTTCTCAAAAGCATCACGTCTCACAATTATATTCCAGGATATAGTGCTTTTCTTACAGAAAGAGGGCTATTTCAGTCTTTGGACCAGAATAAAATCTGTTGTTCTACTGTGAGTCCATTCAGCTTTAGAATTATCACACATAGCTAATGAACAATCCCAGATGCATAACATATTTTGTAATTTCCATCTCAGATTTTTCTTTTTTTTTCTCTCACTATGACCTGTACTGTCATTACAACACATTATAAACAGACCATAATGGCAGCTCGTTTGGAAAACGTCTTATTTTACACAAATTGTTCACCAAAATGGTTTTCAGCAGTTGCTGAATCGGTCTTCATTTTAGATTGGTCAGCTTAAAAGATTTTCGTGAGTTTTTGAGAGGTGGCGAGCTGAGCTCCCCTCCTCATTTGCATAACGTGGCCTGGATTCAGCTTTATGCAAATGAGGACTTAATTAACAGACCCATGGTGAGTCTGATGAAAACTGTGGTTTTTGCCCAGTCAGCTCCGAGGTAGTCTCGAATTTAGAGCTCACAGCAACTTAATATGATATAGTGGCTTTTGTTTGATATTTAGTGTCAGCAAAATGGCTTTTTATTGAGTTTCCTCTTAGCGAAATGCTCTAAGTGAATCTCAGCTGGGCTTTTATTGTGAAGGGTAGACATGAAAGAGCCAATGTTATGGTAACGCCTTTTTTTCTTAACCTTTTTCAACACGATGTGTGTCAACAGCCTGCTTTTTTCCAAAACCTTTATTGTTCGGCCGTTTAGTTCACAGTTTTTTAATATCCAATATCCAACGGTGTCCAAACTGCTCCAAAATCCAATCCCCAACTTCATTGGGTACCCAGGACACCAAATAGGAAGTAGATTGGATGAAGAGTTCATGAGATATTTCAAAGACAGAAAAACATACATACACATACGTACAGAGGCTTCCCGATTTATTAGATAGATGCAGTGCTCATAACGCTGTTTTCCAAGCCACTGTGGCTGTTATTCCACGGGAACTGCATGAGCAGTGTAAAATCATTTCATGTGAAAGCAGCCACTTTGTCAAATGTATTGTATGGTTTGATATAAAAAGATGCACAAGAGTGTATGTGTTTTATGCATACTCAGTTGTGAGCGTGTGTACGTGTGCGTACCTGGGTGGTTTTTTCGCTGAGGCCTCGGAGCAGCAGGGTGATAACATGGACAGCAGCTCTCCTTACCTCTGCTTCCTTCTCTGTCTTTATCAGAGCAGTCAGACAGGAGCTGAGCTGCGCGCGCGCACGCACGCACGCACACACACACACACACACACACACACACACACTAAGATTTACAGTGGTTTGCAGTGATATAAACATGAAGACATAGGCATAAAGCATAAATACAGTTAGTGATCATGTCTGGGTAAGAAATACAGCACAATCTAGAGCTGTGCTGTATTTTACACAACACGTTTGTCACAAAGATGCCGAATCAGCTGCCGGCCTACACTGCTGAGGTCAGTACCAGAACTAAATTGGATCGATTGATGTATTGGTCAGACATCGAAACAAACATGGGCCCTCCATTGCTCTACACTCCCTCACACGCACGCGGTGAAAAAGTAAAAATGGGCAGGTTCATGAATAAGCATCCCTGTTTCTTCAGCTGACAGTGCTGCTTATTCATGCCAACACACACACACACACACACACACACACACACACACACACACACATTTATTTGAGCCTCTGACCACTGCAGCAGCCTGCAGCAACTTAGAGCCTGATCAAAGTAAGTGAGCATGTATGTGTAGCCCCCACACACACACACACACACAAGGACACACATAGCCTTTTTTTAACTGCATATTCACCTCATGCGTTTCAACAAAAAGGAAGCACTCAGTTGTGTTATCTTTTAACTTCCTGTCTACACTGTGGACTGTCTACAAGTGGGAATGTATTGCCTTGTGTATTTGGACATCTGCTGCTTGTGATCATCTTGCACCTGGCGTTTATCAAATATCTGACCAATTTTACAATATAACGTACAGAAGAACTGCAAGTGCTTGGACCAGAAGAGGCCATTATAATTATTTCTGATTTGGAGTCATTCAACTGCAGTAAATTGTAGACATCCAATTCTTAATTTCAGCAGGATAGGACATAATAATGGACAGCGTGGTGGTACCTGGCTTTATTGGGACATATAGTTACATATAGTCCACGTAGCAATGAAAATCTATATCATGTCCATGCATTATTTGCCCCAGGGGTAGTATGTATATGGTATATAAAGGGGAACCAGAATAAACCCCTGGGGGACCCCACAAAAGAGAGGAGCACAAGAGGAAGACGCATATCCAAGCATAACAGAGAAAGACCTGTTGGACAGATAAGTCACATCACCGATGCCAAAATAGTTTTTCAAACAACTGATTAAGACATTCTGGGCCAAAGGCTGAGCTGAGGTCAAAGAGAATTCAAATGGAGTATGGGCCTGCACAAGTGACAAGCAGTAAGTCATTGTCGAACTTGACCAGAGCAGTCTCAGAGAAATCTTTCGAAATTTTGATAGTTGTTCATAAAAGAAATCAACTGTGTGGAGACAAGAATTGGATAACAATGGCAGCTTAGAGATGGGTCTAAAATGACTTAAGACAGAGGGATCCAGAAAGGGCTTATTTAAGAGGGAGTAAACCGTGGCATGTTCAAAAATGAAGGGGGGAAATGCCAGTAGACTGAGAGTAGTTAATAAAGGGATTTAACTGGTTGGCTGAGCGAAGGACCAATCACAGAGTTTATGGTTTAGGGAGGATTATGGGACTATAACCCTGTTTAGCCATTAGTTGGAGAGTCCCTTGTTTCTTTGATGCTCACATGAGAGAAGATCTTGGGAGACACTGCAATTAATCGTTTTTTCCATTGTCTTCCTACAATGTCCTTTTAAAATTCCTTATTTCTTAATTTAACCATGACAGATTTTTTTTTATTTTATTTTTTTATAATATTTATTTATTGAACTTCTGAGTGTTATCACTGTAAACCTCCATGCCTCCACATAACCACTCACAATTTCAATTTATATACATTTCACAAATGGAAAAGTGAAATAACTATAATACTGATAATACTATAACTAATAGGAGCAATTCTTATTAAAACAACATAAGTATTTCCTCTGCCAGGTCCCATAAGTACTTAATTAGTTAGTAGTTAATATTTCAATGGCAGCTTTTACTAACACACATAGCTGAAATATGGCAATTCTCAATTATTTTTAATTCTGCCCATCATACTTCTGCAAAAGGCTTTGATTTTAATGTAATCCATCCAATGGACAAAGGGATAGATTTCACTATGAAATGAAATCACAACTTGTATTCCTTTATTTTTTGCTATATTCAATCAGAATGATTGCATCATGAGGTGTCGCGATCTAAGTCGTACATCTTCAACTCAGTTATTTCCTTATTTGAGTACAGCATAGAGTGCATAATTACATTTATACCATGGCCACTTCTCAAAGCAAATGGACAAATATCTTACAATGTTCAATTTATAGAGCATCTTTGATTGTAGTGAATTTCACCATTTATGTAGTGTAAAGCACCTGAATTGTTGCTATAGTCATTTGCAGTCTAAAACTGGCAGGGCTTTCATGAGCACTGATTTAGCGACTAACCTATCGACCGGACCTACAGTTTATTTGAGGTGTCCTGATGTATGAAGTTTTTTTTTTAATGAAGCCACAATGTCTGTTTACCATGTGCTGCTGCAAAAACCCAGTTCCTCCAGGAGGATCATACAGGTTTCAGGTCAGTGTGCTCCCTCTCACCTCTTGAGCCACCGTTCCTAGGGCATAGTCCAGTCTCTGGCAGAGTTCCCCCAGGTTGGACAGACTGCTGGCTCGGACGCTTTGGTCCGGGTCCCTGGTTCCTTGCAGGAAGACGCCAACCAGAGGACGGCCGAGGTGGGGCGCCAGTTCCCCTGGAGAAGGAATAGAGGTGAGAAAGACCAGGCAAACAGGTTAGACCCCAGGTAGTCTATATCCTTGACGTTCCACTTCCGGGATTGCTCCGGTGCTGCAGGAATATTCCGCTGGATGCATGTATTTATGCCGATGTCCGTTTCCTTACGCTTTCTTTGTGTTGACATTTTAAACTCCGGTGGATTTATGAGGACTATGGTTAACTGCTCCTCATATCTCTGCAGGGTAAATTGAGACAGCTAGCTAGACTGTGTCCAATCTGAGATTTCTCTCGCACAACTATTTTACAGCGGCTCCGTGCGGAGCTTAGCACCACCCATGACGAATGTGATTGCTTTAAAGAAATGCCAATAAACCAGAGCACGTTCCCATCCCGGAATGCTGTGTGGACTACCCAGACCCTCCTCCGCTCCGCAGCATGTGGATGGTCTGGCAAAGCGAGACTAGACCCCAAGTCGTATATCTTAAATGCATTCACAGTAATAAAATAGAGACCTTATTTTGTATCAGGTTAAATAAAGATGTCAGTTATCTGGCTCTCTAGCTTACAGCAACCTGCATCTTGTTGCTGTAAGCTAGAGATCGCAGCAACAAGATGCATCTCTAGCATCTTGTTGCTGCAAGATGCTAGAGATCTTGCATCTTGCAGCAAAATAAACTAAATAAACTATGTACAGAAATGCAAGACCTTCTTTAAAACATGCGGTTATTATCAAATGCAATAGTAAGTATTGTCAGTCCTGGAGTCTTTTATACCAAATAGCATATGCTCTATTAGAACTTTGAAGGATTGAAATATCAATATAAATCTATAGGCTAATCAAACATTTGATCAGTCACTGATGCAAACAACATAGACCCAGTGACATTAAAATTCAAGTCAAGCTAGCGAATATCTAACTTAAATTTGACTTCAGCTTGATGCAGATCATATTGGGCAAAACATGTATTCAGCTGATGATCATAAAAATAACTTTGGCCTGGTGTTTGGCCAGAAGCGCCGCTTGTGATCCTCTGCTTGTATGGTGAGTTTATAGTCATGCTAGCTCCACGCCTTTGATCCAGCCATAACATTTTGAACAGACATCTATGGTTCCCAGAGGATGAAGCCTAGCCACTTTCATAATTCCCTGACTTCTCCTCTAGCGCTACCATCAGGTCGACATTTGTGGTTTTTTTGTGAAATGTCTCTATACTATTGGACGGATTACAATGAAATTTGATACAGGCATTCATGCCCCACCTCAGAATAAACTAGATTATGACTTAATGCATTGATTCACTGTATTGCTGCAGAGGGCAATTAGTTGTATCTAGTAACTAATGACATTCCCATCAGTCTCAGTCAGTCTGTACTTTGCATTTAGTGCTCATTAGCAAATGCTAGCATGCTAAACTGATGGTTAACATGGGTTAACATATTTGCTTGGCATCTGCATGTTAGCGTATTTCTCACACATCTCCAACTGTATATCAACAACTGGGCCGCTAGCCTCTATATTATACATTTGTCCTGACATTGCAATGCTCCCTTCTCCAAAGCAAACGTACGATGTGATCAATCAAACATTGAGCTGACTCACTCAAATCCTAACACATCCCGTTGTGTTGACATGACATGAGCCAGTGATGGAGTCCGGGCCTCAGAGTTCGACTCAAGTTGCTATTATCTGGACTCTTGAGTCTATACTACTTGGACTTGAGAATTTATGAGAAATCGGACTTGAGCATTCATGAAATAGGACTCAGAAGTTGGATGCACTCTCTTTTTTTTATGGGTAATAGGCAGTGATGGAGTCCTCGATTCGGACTCGAGTCACTATTCTCTGGACTTGTGACTCGACCTCAGGTAATGGTGACTCGACTCGGACTCTTCTTTGGTGACTCGGACTCGACACTAGTCCTGCACGATTCGGGGAAAAATATGAATCACGATTCTTTAGCTTAGAATTGATATCACGATTGTCTGTGTAATGTTTATTGCACACATGAACCGTGACAAAACAAAACGGAAGTACCAAACATAGATTTTTGTTGGCACCTATAGCACATTGCGCATCACCACAAGCCTGTAAACATAGAGGCTTCAATGAATAAAGAAGTACATACTGGCCATTTAAGTACAGTAGGCTACCAAAATTGTGACATAACAAATTGAACTAAATATGGTCCTGATAGAGGCTCTATCTGAACTCCTTGAACATGTCTTTACATAATTAAAACATGTCAATCAACATGCTCCAGCTACAGCTTCAGTATCTAGAGAAATGGAGTTTGTCAATTGCCAGTTTAAATACAGTATCAAAATTCAGAATGATTTCTTAGCACACTCTTTAACTGCTTGCCTTTTATAGAATTAACATTCAACTGGCCATTCAAGTAGGTTACCAAAAATAGAAGTTTAACGCACTGCGCCGAATATGGCCCTGAACATGGCTGTAAATAGGCTACTTTCGGACCTCTTGCCTTGTACGGCTTCATCATATTGCACTCCGTGGTGACGTTTGAGGTGCTGGTAGAGATTTGTGGTGTTACCTTGGGGTGCTGCAACGAGGGCAAAGCTTGCCTTGCAAATCACATCAGACTGACCCTCGTCGTCTCGCTTGAATCCAAAACAAGTTTGGTTTGAGACTGAGTGGTTGGCCGATTCTCGTCCCTAGTATCTGGGTTTTCATCAATATCCATTTGGTTTATTTCCGAACTATCGCGCTCGCTCGACGAGTGAAACACGTGACTAAAAGGCGCTTTGTCATTGGCTGAGGGTGAAGCCCTGAACTTTGTGAGAGCTGTCCTACTATATTTTTTAAATCAAAGTCTTTTAAAAATTAAATTGTGAACAGGGTGAATCGAGATCGCGATTTTATAACGATTTATCGTACAGGCCTACTCAACACTGTGACTCGAGACTTGACTCGGACTCGTCGTGGTGACTCGACTACAACACTGCAATGAGCAATTGGCTCATTATATATGTAGCGTGTCAGTTTATGTTTTATTTACTGAAATGGTTATAATTCCCTGACGTTAGTGTCTTAATTGTCAGGCCAGCTGCACCACCTCCAATATAATACACTGCAGGAAACCATGCGTTCAAGCAAGTTTGTGGGAAGCCAAGAAAATACAAAATAAGCATCCTACAGGTGGTTAGACTGATTTGCAGCAAGGTTATAATAGTTTTGAGTAGTATAATAATAGTTTCTAGTTCTTATTTTATTTGAGTTTTGACTTTTGGGTTTACATTTAGTTTTACAGTAGTTTTTGTTAGGGCCAGGTATAATGTCTCAGAAGTATGTAGCTACATATTCATACAAAATACATAGTTAGAGAATAGCCATGATGTTTAATGTTCAATCTTTGCGCTACTTTAGTGTCCGTAGTTAAGAAATCACGCACCACCCCACACAAATGTTTGTAGACAAGGAGGACACGGAGGATAAAAAAACAAAAACAAAACATGGACTCTTCAGAACATGCAATTATATTCACTTGATTTTTTTTACCCGCGAAAGTCCCCAGACGAGCATCTGAACATAGCCATACTGAGAAATACAGTGTTGTGTGGAGCTGATAGTCTTAATTAGCTTTGTAGTACCTCATTTGGCAATGGGTTGAATGTAACGGACAATAATTAATAAAAAAAGTTACGCATTAAAGCTTTAAGTTTTTATTTAGTTTGTTTAGTAAAAACATTTTTCACTGCTTATTTTCGTTTTCGTTTTCCTTGAAGGTCCATCCATCCATCTTCGTCCGCTTATCCGGTGTCGGGTTGCGGGGTTGCAGCTCCAGCAGGGGACAAACATCCCTTTCCCGAGTCACATTAACCAGCTCCGACTGGGGGATCCCGAGGCGTTCCCAGGCCAGGGTGGAGATATAATCCCTCCACCTAGTCCTGGGTCGTCCAAGGCCTCCTCCCAGCTGGACGTGCCTGGAACACCTCCCTAGGGAGGTGCCCGGGGGTCATCCTTACCAGATGCTCAAACCACCTCAACTGGCTCCTTTCGACGCAAAGGAGCAGCGGCTCTATTCCGAGTTCCTCACGGATGACTGAGCCTCTCACCCTATCTCTAAGGGAGACGCCAGCCACCCTCCTGAGGAAACCCATTTCCGCCGCTTGTACCCTGGATCTCGTTCTTTCGGTCATGACCCAGCCTTCATGACCATAGGTGAGGGTAGGAACCAAAATTTGACCGGTAGATCAAGAGCTTTGCCTTCTGGCCAGCCCTCTTTTCATCACAACGGTGCGATAAAGTGAATGTTATACTGCACCCGCTGCGCCGATTCTCCGACCAATCAATCCGCTCCATTGTCCCCTCACTCGCGAACAAGACCCCAAGGTATTTGAATTCCTTCCCTTGAGGTAAGGACTCATTCCCTACCTGGAGTAGGCACTCCATTGGTTTCCTGCTGAGAATCATGGCCTCAGATTTAGAGGTGTTGATCCACATCCCAGCCGCTTCACACTTAGCTGCAAACCGATCCAGTGAGTGCTGAAGGTCACAGGCCGATGATGCCATCAGGACAACATCATCTGCAAAGAGCAGCGATGAGATTCCCAGCCCACCGAACTGCAACCCCTCTCCACCCCAACTACGCCTCGATATCGTGTCCATGAATATCACAAACAGGACTGGTGACAAAGCGCAGCACCGGCAGAGGCCAACCCTCACCTGAAACTTACTGCCGAGAACCCGGACACAGCTCTCACTTGGTCATACAGGGATTGGATGGCCCTGAGAAGGGACCCCCTAACCCCATACTCCCACAGCACCTCCCACAGTGTCTCCCGGGGGACCCGGTCATACGCCTTCTCCAGATCCACAAAACACATGTAGACCGGATGGGCATACTCCCAGGCTCCCTCCACGATCCTTGCGAGAGTAAAGAGCTGGTCCGATGTTCCACGACCAGGACGGAATCCGCATTGTTTCTCTTCAACCAGAGGTTCGACTATCGGCCGAACCCTCCTTTCCAGCACCTTGGAGTACACTTTACCAGGGAGGCTGAGAAGTGCGATACCCCTCTAATTGAAGGTTTTAGTTTTTATATAGTTTCAGTTTACTAAAAACATTTTTCACTGCTTATTGTCGTTTTAGTTTACTATAACCCTGATTTGTAGAAATAAGCCTCGAGCTACAGATCCAAATGGAAAATCACAGCTCGGAAAGATGCCAAAATAACGAAAAGCAAAAAACGAAAAGAGACAAGGTGATTACTGTAGAGAAGGCGAGTAGTGTAGCAGTTTGAGTTTTGGCAAGAGAAAGAGATTTCTGAGAGCAGCGTGGATACCAGAGAAGGAGCTTTAAATGTAATCCAGCCATTGAAATCCACATCTTGATACAAGACTAATATTGTTGTTTACAGAGTGTAGTCATACTCAGTTTAACAAGCTGTGTGCGGGTGACTGTTACATGGGCAGACATACAAAGAACAGAGCCGACTGCTGACTACAGCTGCCCCTGCCAAGCAGCAGGGAGGACAGCCAGAGGCTTCCATGGAGAGGAGACAATCAGCTGACTGGCTAGTGGTAGTAAGACCTGCTTGTGTGTGTGTGTGTGTGTGTGTGTGTGTGTACGTTAGAGCTGGGTATATTTGCTTGATCCAAAAATGTGCACGTGCGCACACAGTGATTTATTTTGCTTGTCCTAGATTACACTTTTAGAAATCCAATCACTTCCTTAGAATCACAATATTTAAACCACACACACACAATTTATTGAGACATTTCCATGTCTCAATAGACCGTTACGGCTCTAACAGATCTAATGAAAGAGAATCGCTGTGTTTAAGGGAGTGTGAGTCAGCAGGAATAATAGCCTTCGTCACAACATCAACACACACAAAAAAAACATGAGAAAACTGATGCAATACTCCCACAGATGCTCCCAAATTTTGGTATTGTATTGGTACTGTATTCTATACATCCCCTTCCTGTTTATGTTAATTAACTTTATGTCTTTGGGAACATCATTTGGTGCAGAGTACTTTTGGTGTACATTTTCTGCCCATCATTGCACACTATAGAAGCTCACAGGACTATTCAAGTGCTTCTCTGCCACTCTACCAGGCGAGTCAATTAAAAAAACCTTCTTATTTACAAATGACAGCCTGGCAAAAGGCAAATCTTGGCCACTCGGGGGCTTCAAGAAAACAGAGGCTTTTTGGATGTCTGTGCAGCAAACTGAAGGTCTATCCAATCTCTCAGCAAGGATATAAACCCCCTGATTGTTCCAGAGAAATGGTACGATGGCAATCTGGCAGATAAAACCGAGCTAAAAAAAAACAAAAAAAAAAAACAGGGTTTTCAATCAGAGAAAGGTTCTGATACACAGGGTCCCTTCTGAACAGAGATCTGCATGGAAAACAAGCCTGCACTGTAGCTTTTGTGGTTTGGTGGTTCCATGCCGATAGCTGTCCACCACAGACAGTAGGGCTGGGACAATTCGTCGACGTAATCTATTACGTAAATGCGTCGACACAAATAATTTGCGTTGATGTGTAACACACATAGAAATCTAAAAAAACAAAAAAACATAGCTGCCTCCAGCAACAGCGCAAGTATGGATTCCTCGCAAGTTCAACAACACGTTGAGAAAAAGGCTCGCACGCGGTCTTCTAAAGTGTGGGAGTATTTTACTCTTAATGCCGCCAACAACAACAACAACAACGTGGTAGTCTGTAGACTTTGTAAAATGCATCACTGAGTCAGAATAACAGCAGCAAAACACTAAGTTCTGCTCACCTTTTTGCTCTGCTCTTTCCCTCCCAAGTAGAGTTTAGATTCTCTGCCCGAGCCCGAACTTGACCCATGGGCCGGGTCGGGACGATATTTCCTGCCACTATCCCCGGGCTGGGACCTTGATCAAGCATTTGTGTTTTTTTTAATCATTACTTTATTAGCCTAATTGGGTGGGGAGAAAGCTATGCCTCTCCAGCTTCTCCCGTAGCTCTGGTTATATGTTCTGCACTGACTTGAGTGGGAGGTAAACTGTGCTAAAGCGTGTCTCCCCCATCTGTAGCACTGTCTTCGATAATTGCGCAACCAGGCCAGATTGTTTCAGATATCCCACGGGTCCTTTATAACGTCAGTTATAACGGCCCACATAAGTCCGTTGATTTGGTTTACCATCATCCAGAGATGTTCACAAGTCATTTTTTGGAAGTCCAAGTCGAGTCTCAAATCTCTGGCCATCTGATCTGTCCCTAACACTGTATTGTTAAATCTTATGAATTCAAAGCATCTCCTGTAGCTAGCATCCAGACAGTACAGTATCAAAATCAGTTGTAGGATAACTTTATGGGGTCTACTTAACACATCCCTCTAGCCCTCGGACCTGGTAAAATATTAACCTAAGTCTGTCACATTATATGGATACAACTATAAAGATACAATTTGCATGTTCCCAGCATTAGCACAACACTTTGCGACAGCTTGTTTCCTGTGATTATATATGCTAAATGTCTCTTTCACTAAAACAAAAGTGGAAAAATCAAGAGAATAGTGGCAGCGCCACACCAGTTACAGAACAACATGCATCTCAGTGTCAGTCCAAATTACACACAATAAGCAGTTTGAACTCACTGATGTAATGCAATTTAGTGTTAGTGTTAGTAGGTTAGTAGGAGGAGAGGTTAGTGAGGCCAGAGTCTCCACGGCAGGTGACAGTGCGCACGGATCCGCTGCGCCACGCATGGATGAAATAATGAAATAGTAAATAGGACTACAGTAACAGAAATTAGAGATGTTCCGATACGCTCCGATACTGCCTAAAACACTGGTATTGGAAAGTACTGAAGTTTATGCACCGATCCGATACCACGTAATAAAGCCCTAAAGAAAAAATACGTTAAAGTAGTTTATTTATGATCTTTTTCCGTTATAACGGACCGTCAAACTGCATAATAAAAGAAAGTTCTGTGGCACTCATGTTTCACAAAGAGTTTAACCTGAGCCAGACCGACAAAGATAGAAATAATATCACATCCATACAGGGATAGTAGTATACAGTTGTTAAAACATAATAAAATATATGACACACTGGTATCGGATCGGTACTCGGTATCGGCCGATACGCAAGTTCAGGTATCGGAATCGGTAAGCAAAAAATGGTATCGGACCATCTCTAAGAGAAATATGTGCAGAATTAAGACAGTCAAGACGGCCCAGTGTTTGGTGGACCGGGTACACCTTGTTCACTTAATAGCCTACAAATCATCCACGGGATCAATTACGCATCACATGAGTTTGCCCCCCCGACACAGCGTTGCTCCTGGGGAGATGGATCCGTGCGTCCCGCCTCCTGTGCGCCATGGATGTCTTAGCCTCAGCAACTACTAACTGTAAAGATACAATTTGCATATTCCCAGCATTAGCACAACACTTTGCGATGGTTAGCTTGTTACCTGTGACGATATATGCTAAATGTAACGTCTCTTTCACATTAGCAAGTGACTGACCTATTTGAGTGCGTTTTGAGATGCCTGATGAAGTCCGACATTGTTGATCCGGCATCATTTATCTTGGTGCCACACACTTTGCATGTAGCTGTTTGCTTACTGCCACTGTTTCCGAAGTTACTGAAAGCAAAACTAATGACAAACGGCACAACTCCGGAAGGACATTGTGTCGCCATCGTCAATGCATTTTTTTATATGCGAGTGCGCACACATAAGGCATAACGCATGCGTTACGTTGCATATTATGGCAAAGGGCAGAGAACATGCAGCTCGTCATACGTTTCCCCGTATATGCACCAATAAAAGAAAATAGAAATACATGAATACATTTAGATTTAAAAAGCAATAATTGCATGAAAACAGGTTGTTGACGAGTCTCGAAGCTTGAGTCCGAGTCAAGTCTCAAGTCTTTTGGGTCGAGTCCGAGTCAAGTCTAAAGTCAGCTGTTTGTGCGACTTAAGTGCGACTCGAGTCCGAGGCGCAGACTCGAGTCCCCATCTCTGCCATCATCATGAGTGACCTAATTGATTACAGACTAGATTAGATACTCTGCAACTTGCCTTATGTTGAAGAAATGTGGGTCTCACTATACGGAAAGCTGAGTTTGTTCTGATATGAAACACACGGGGATCAGTTATATCCAAATACCTTAAAAAGGTAAATTTAAGAAAATGTCCTTAGACCTCAGAGCGTTAATATAAAATACTATTTCAGTTGCAGTTTCGATAAGAGGACACATCTGTTCTTTTGCACAGTTTATATAAATAAAGGAATTTAATTTCATTCTGTTAATAAAGAATCGTGAGAAAATCGTATCATGAACTTAAAACCGTGAATTGTATCGAATCGTGAGGTGAGTGTATCATTACATCCATGGGAGACGTGAACATGAACACAGATTAGCGATTCTGTCGCCCCATAGTCACCAAAGTAAATATTGGACCCATTCCTCACAAGCCCCATATCTCCAGAACATTCTGACACTAAAATGGCATTTTTCAGACGGACACATCAGGAGAAAATGATCCTTGAGACCGGTTTCTGCCCAAGGACCAAAAACTCTCGCGAGATCTGGCAACACAGATAACCGACGATAAATGTCTACTAGCGTTTGTGAACACCTTAACAAAACTAATCTCTGTAACGCGAAGCATGTCTTTTGTAAATCTCTAATGTTTGCAAAAGAAAATTTTACTAAATTAAAACGAATATAACTTTTCATTCATCTACACGACGTTCAAACAATGCCACGCCCAATTAGGAGACAGGAAGCGTGTATCCTTTCATAGTTTCATTGCCGCTGCTTGAAATGTGTTATCTTTAGTAAAGATGATCTGTGCCTCAGTATCACTTCTTCTTTCCATTTCATGGCAGATTGCAAACATTCCGTTTGAGGTTGCATACAACTAGGAGTTGTTCAGAGCACAGGTTTTGGCTTTGGTCTCAATAAAAGGCACAACCGTACTAAACCGAACAACATCACTGTGCCTGGCTGCTGTTCACCAAGAAATAGTGCCAGCACAAAACTTCGGGCTGTGCTTCGGCTCAGGCACCATCAATGTCCACAGGAACCTTTGAAGACGTGGAGCATCTGTTTAACTTTTTGCATGAGACTCCAGCGCCCGTACACCCAACTTTCCAAGTTGAATTGCTTTCTTGCACAAGAAGCAGTATGCTTCTAATATGTCGATTGTGAAATTTTAGACTTTTTTAAGATCACGCGGGAAGGAATTTCATGCTTTGGTGATGCGAGCTGCTCTGGCAAAAATAGACCCAGCACGAAAAGATAGAGTAGCAGGGAAAAGAGCGCCAAGTGAGAGGCTCTGGAAATGGACCCCGTGGCTGGACTGACGGACGCACGTCCATACTTCAACAGATATGAGTGGTATCGATCTTTTCATTTCACTATTAAAAAGAAAGCAAATAAGTGTATTTCTCAAAATGCTAAACTATCCCTTTAAGTGATAACATGGACCTAGTCTGGATACATTTCCAGGAAAATTGTTGCAAATGTTCCACCAAAACAAGTTCCTTCCCAAGACCATTTTGCAGCGCCACTGTCCCTTTGTCCGGAGCTTAGCGCCGCCCATGGTGAGTGTGATTGGTTTAAGAAATGCAAACAACCCAGAATGTTCTTTTTCCTCCTATCCTAGAATGTATGTGTGGCATGGCCAGACCTTACTCCACATCGCAGTGGAGATAGGTCTGGCAATGCGAGACTACATGGAGCCTAATATACTGTATATATCACATAAGTTGACGGCTTTTTAGTGGTCAGGAAATGGGTATCAAGTTAACTGAATATCCTCACAAGTCTAGTCATACAAACATGAACGTGAACAACCAACTGATGATGCTCACCCATAGCCCTGCTCGCCCTCATCAGGACTTCTCCCACTTTCAGGCGGGTTTCCAGGGAGTGCTCCTTGTTGGATGTAGGGAGGGAGGGACCATGTTGAAAGTCCTTTAGGAGCCTTTCCAGAATCCTCTCTGGATAGGAATCAGCCAATGCAGCCAGACCTAAAGACAGTTCATACTAAGTCCATCTGCTTTCAAGAGTTGCTGACAACCACTTCAGCTAGGCAGTTAATATTATGTGTGGGTTAAAGCATTGATAACATAACATTTGGCCAAGCTGCATCATTATTTTACCTTGAATGGCTGACAGGTAGATGAATGAGTCTTCATGCTCCAGGTTTTCTAAGAAGAGCTGGAAAAGACACACCATCGGCATGATTAATCACCACATAGACTGGTGTATAGTTATATACACAGTCTGCTTACTGGGAATATTCTACCATTTGTGTGTGAAAAAACATAAAACATGTCACCAATATGGAATTTGCCAGGCGAACGCAAGAGGATCAATACTGGCACAACACTGAATACATTAAAAACAATACGACCCACTATCAAAGAGAATAATGAAAACATTACCCCCAGGTACTAAAAGGGGCCCTTGAAGATATAGGTTTGATTGGGTAAGGGGAAAACGGGGGACTGGAAAAACAAGGGGTTTCTTAGACAGGCTGGATAGAATGTGCTGGAGTTTCGGGTAAAGTATGGAGGGAGGATAGAACATATTAGAGGTAGCCTGTACAATACTGGAGAACTTAGCCCAACCACAAGACACAAAAGGGGGAAAATCAATAAAGGGTTTCTTCTGTAACAGTAGGGGGTTGAAGGTTATCTATGGTGCACACGGGCAGGGGGTTGTGATTAGAGAGAATACTAAATTAGTTGTTATCCTTTCTTGCCCATACCACCTTAACAAGTCCCTAGAGCGCACCCCTCTCGCTCCCTCTGGGAAAAAAGGCTCAACCGCTTCATTTATTATACATGTTTGCTCATAATGTCCCAGGAGACACCGATAATACCGCTACCTACACGCTACTGGTGCACACATACAGCGCATGCAACAATAGCACAAGGTCTAATAGGTGGCTAAGGCAACACAACCTGCGTTTTAACCAAGCAACATCCAACATGGCTAAATGCAATGTGGAAGCATCTTGACCCAGCTCTTGGAATAATTGCTTAGAATGCTATTAAAGCAAATGAGAAAATCTTTAATTTCTCAAAAGTATCAAGTCAAGCGTTCAGACCAAGAACAGTCTTGCATTTGTGTTTCTTCAGATACCCCTGAGGTAACTGTATACAATCCAGGAGTTGAAGGCTAGTTTGAAGGCTGATCAGACACTAAAATCGTGCACAGCCGTTTCTAATACTATCAGACAGAATTTTGAATCTCACAGCCACAATCATTTCATCGTCCGCCTGGACAATTGACAAGTAAACTGTAGAATTTCCCTCTTTACTTGACAAAATGATCTACCTCTGATGTGCGCTTGTGTATCTAACTGGTTGGATGGCTTTATGTTGTGTTGACGACCTTATATTCGCTTCTTCAGTCTCCTGCATTGTAACCCCTTACAAACGCTATAGGCTCAATGAAACACATTATAAAGTATGAAGAGGCTGTTTTTGTATATTGCAGCTATTGCTATTTTCTGTCTAATCACAGCCTTAAGGTATGCTCACATTTGCCTTCCATCAAGCTAATTCAACCCTGAAAGCGGAAGTGACGTCACCGTTAGCATGTGGATAATAACTACATATTGAGCAGGGTGATCAAGCTGTGATCATGCACATTTTAAAGTGAGAGTTGATGAAGTCGGATCTGTGCATCTGCTGGAGCTTGCACAGAAAAAGGAAATGCATCATTTAATTCATCAGCCATGCATTAGTCTCATTTACACAGGTACACTATAAAAAGGAATGTCTACTGTTAGCAAATTACAATTACCAGCGATTTAATCAATTATTAATGTAAAATGTGCATAATTCCTAGGCAACAAGCTTGTTATGTGAACAGGTTTGTGTATACCATTCATTAACAAAAGACATACTAGCGATTGCTTATGTCCTAACATTTCTCTAATATCACATTTTGAATACACTTTTCTACATTCATCTTGATTTGTTACTCATGTGTAACTTATTGCATTAGGGCCAGAGAGGTTGGGGATACCCAGAATATGAATAATACTCCACACTGGTAATGATGAAGTACAAAAAAAAGGGCCACACCTTGCATTGCTGAGCATCTACACAACATTGATATAGTTTTAATACTCGTTTAACTTACAAGTACTTTGGAAAGTTTGACTTGAGCTGAAGTGGGAAGAAAAAAATATCAAGATCATCAGATCTCATATTTGGGTGAACCACCCCAGTATGTTTTTTTTTTTTTTTTTTAAAGATAATATTTTTGGGGCTTTTCCGTCTTTATTTTGATAGGACAACTAGGTGAGAAAGGAGAGAGAGAGAGAGAGGGGGGGAAGATATGCAGGAAATCGTCTGCGTCAGGGCATAAACCTCCAAGTATATGTGCGCCTGCTCTACCCACTGAGCCAACCCGGCCACCACCCCAATATTTATTTAACTTTTTACCTGGCATGTCTTTAAAAAAAAAAGTACGTACAAGTAGTAAGTACAAGTTCTCAGAAAAAAATAATGATAAAACTTGTTGATCAATATTTATACAGCATCATACTGACTAAATGCTAAAACAAGAATAAAAAAGTTGAAGTAAATAACCAAGCAACCCACCATGAGGACTTTCTCCTGTGCCTGGACAGCCTCTGGGTTTTCCTTTCGCATCATCTGGGTCAGGACCCTCAGGGCGAACGCTCTGGTCGGCACGTCCGGGTCACATGCTTCTAGCAGCCAATCAGAAAAGGGCTTAGTAGGAGGGCAAATGTTACTGGTACCAGAGGTCCTTCCTCCCCCTTTTGGACTTATTCCTGCTGCAGACCTTCCAGAGGAGGCTGGGTGTCTGATGTGGGTGTTGCTAGGTGAATTACTGTCCAGGGGAGATGAATGAGGACTAGTCTGTGTGTCGCTTGTTTCAGTTTGCGTGGTTTGTTTTTTCCCAGAAGGCACACTGCTGTTCATTGCTGTCGTTTCTGGGTTTCTGGAGGGCTGAGCAACATCGGTGAGGTTTTCAGGCCAGTAGGCACCGTGAGTGGCAATGATAGCTCTGAGGTTGGATGCCAACTCCTGGATGACCACCTCGGGGTGCTTCTGAGACAGCGTCTCCAGTGGTGGGAGCAGTCTCGCCATTGAAGAGTAGTCCTCTGCACTAAGCTGTAATATTAAAAGAGGAGCGGTTGAATTGGGAGAGAGCAGGGTGTGTTTACCGCCTCCACAGCGCTGCAGAGGAGAGTCTGGCAAGTCCACACCACAAGTCCTACGCACCGGACGAAGCAACAGTGCCTCTGCAAAATAGCCTCAGGAAAGAACTTGTTTGGGTGGAACATGTGTACGTTCAAAGTTGTTTTAGTCGTGCAACAAAAAACTCAGATTGGACAGATTGGCAGCTGTCTGGATTTACCCTGCAGAGATCTGAGGAGCAGTTAAACATAGTCCTCATAAATCCACCAGAGTTTAAAATTACAAAACAAAAAAAGCGGAAGGTAACGGGACATCTCCGGCGGAATTTCCGGCGGCACCTGAACAATCCCCGAAGTGGAACGTCGTGGATATAGACTATATTGGATCCTACTAACAACCTGTATCGTTCTCTTCAGGTTGCTGCTACCTACTGACTTACTGTAATCTCATTCCATAGCGGGCGGACATTGAATTATAATGACCTCATCCACATTGTCAAAATCATTTAAATACTAAGCCACGGCACTGAAAATCTTTTAGATAACACAAGCCTATAATTTAAAAAATAAATACCTGGTAGTCTCAAGTGGTATTTGTTTGCCCTCTTGTGGGCATGATGCGCATATTAGATATTTGAATATATGCGTTTTTTTAGAAGGAAAAATCTAAAAGAAATTGCCAATTTTGACAGCCCTAAAATATACATACAATGTGTTATGGTGAGAAACACTGAATGTAAATGTATCTCTCTCTGCTCCACAGGGTACCTCTAACAGCAGCAGAACATCTTGACTTGTGTGTGTGTGTGTATATATATATATATATATATACACACACACATACACACACACACACACATACACACACACACACATAGTAGATGTAGTTTAAAAAGCAACATGTTAATATGTGGAGTTTTCAGTTGGGAGTACCTGAGGTCCAGACAGCAGAGTGGCCACTACGCCCATCCCCATGCTCAGTGTCTGGCTCTCTACTGGGTTCCCACGATTTGGACCAGTGGCCGGATCCAGACCCACACAGGCCCTTTTAAGCAGGGACACCATGAAGTCCACCACCTGGAGAAAGTACAAACAGAATAATGGAGACACATAACACAAAGTAAGAGATTCAGGGGTTGAAATGTGTCTAAAATTAAATAAAATAAGTAACTAGAACTGCAAGCAGTTATGACAGGGTCCAAGCTTCCTCGCGCCAGTCGCCCCCAACGCGAGTCGCCCCCGACGACCCGGGGAGCGTGCAAAAGCGGGACCCAAAGCGTAACGTGGGGAGGCAAACATCTGTAAATATCGAGAGGTGTGAGCCGCAAGGTCTGTGGTACATTGCCGTTGCAAATATCCCATTAACATTGATTGAGTAAAAGGGCCAAAACTCGTCTATGTTGGCTATAGTGCCCCCCAATGGGCAATCTTCGCCAAATTTGGTACAGAGCCTCAGCGACCAAGCATCACAAGTTTTGTGTCGATAGCAATTACTACGGCAGAGAAATTGCAATTGCAAATGTCCCATTTGCATGCATTGAGTTATCGGCCAAAAAACATAAACATTGATTATAGCGCCATCTAATGGCCGATCTTCGCAAAATTGGGTACAAAGCATCGTAGTGCGATGTTGAAGAACTATCTAAAGGTTTTTGCTGATAGCATTTAATTTGGCCGAGATATGATAAAGTTTGTGTTTGGTAGCTAGCTAGGAAAATTGGTTTGGTCTTAAAATGCGCATACTTTAACATAGCAAAATTCTTTTGATAACTTTTGGTCAGGTCCATCTGGAGATTCTAGCTACCAGGTTACGTGCAGATCGGTGGCACGACCCAGGAAGAGTTCGAAAAAGTTGGTTTTGCACATTGCGCAATATTGCGAAAAAACTTCTTAGCAGAAATAGGCGGGGCCTATTTTATGTGATTCAGCTTGATTCAAGGAACACGTGGATGTAAGGGTTTCTAATGTAATGTGGGAGTTATAGGCAAAAACACGTTTGACGTCATCGCACCACTAGGTGGCGTTAGCGCCACCTAGTGGTCCACATGTGTAATTGTTGGTAGGTGAGGTCCATGACCCATTGTACATCTACACTGTAAATTTGAAATTGTTGCACATTAGTGTAAAGTGGTGAATCTAAACGTGTGTCCCATAGGCCACGCCCACTTTGACCAATCAGTTGCCCACTGTAGGGGTGGCCTTAGGAGTGGCCCGAGATGGTACCCTCCAAATTTCATAAAAATCGGATGAGCCGTTCATGAGATATAAACTTTTTGTACTTAAAGTGACCCTAGTGGCCAATTTTCGTAAAAGGTGTGGGGAAACTTCAGAGGGTCATGGCAAACAAGAATCTAAAGTTTTTGCGTTGATAGCATTTATGTTGGCCGAGATATGGCAACGTTGGTGTTTTCATAGTTAGCTACACAAATTTGTTTGTGCGTAATATTTGCAAGTTTTATCCTATAAAAATTCTTTTGATAACTTTTTGTCAGGTCGGTCTGGAGATGCTACCTACCAAGTTTCGTGCAGATCGGTCGCACGGTCTAGGAGGAGTTGGGCAAAGTAGGTTTTCAATAAATCCGCATAAAAGTCTAGGCGAAAATGGGCGTGGCCTATATCAGGAGATTTAGCTGGTTCCAAGGAACAAAAGGATATATGTGTTTTATAGGGCCAAATGCGTTTTTTTCTGCTATAGCTAGTGGTGGAAGTGGGTCAATTGTTGCGCCTGAGGTCCCTGCAGGGTTTTGGACCAGTCCTGAAAATCATTTCTTAATCTAGGGAATGCTTGTTGGTCCTAAAATAGCAGCCAGCTAGACAGCCAACATCCTCTGTAAAGCTATTAACATCACCCCTACTAGAAGTGAAGCAATTAGGCTATTTTTGTGTGGCTGCATGACTCAACGTGGCCTGCTTCCATTACAAACACTCCCACAGGAACATAGACCCATTTGAATTTGAAATATGCGGTAGACGGAGAGATGCAATCCCAGGAGGATGAACTAATACCTAACAGAAGGTAGCACGTGACACTCAAATTTTCCTCTAAGAGCAGTTTCAACATAAAAGTGCAATATGCCCTGCAACATCTGTCATTAAATGATGTAATCTTTTAACAAAACAACCACAAAACATGAATTTAGGTCACAAAGGCTGTTGCAACCAGGCCAGTTGCCTGCAAGTACTGTACGTGGTGCAGTTCTACAAAAACAAGCCAAGTCATCTACAGTATATTGTTAGGTCTTCTTCACCGTTTACTTCCAGTCTTACTTTTTTCTACAGTCAAGTATGTAGGACCATAACTAACAAAAACTTGTAAACGAGGTTCCCACACCTTCAGTTGGGACATTTCGCATTGCGTCAAAACTCTGTCAAAATAATTTTGTGATTTTAACCAGACAACTGTAACTAGCTGCGAAAAACAATACAATTACAATACAATTTTAGCATTGCTGCTCCTTGCTGGGTGCATATCTCTCCACTCACCTGTGAGGTTTTTCTCAGCAGCACAGTATGCTGCACAGACTCGACCATCACAGCCAACACCTGAAGCAAAGAGAGTCTCTGGCCTTGCCTCGCAGCTGGGCCCAGCAGCTGCTGCTCCACCTCCAGGAGCGTCATGGCTGACACGTCCAACTCCTGTTCATCTTTCTTCTCGTCGTCTGCTGCAGCTGCCCAGCTAGCCAGCTCCTGCAAGAGGAAGCAAGTAAATGATGGACTGTCAACTGAGGTTACCTTCTCCTATCATGTGGAAAGAATAAAGCACTGAAACACTGTACAATAAAATACAATTTACACACACTACAACCTCAAAATTACCACAGAGTTCTATATAAACATCTATGCCACAGTCTTAGCAGAACTAAACACAATGGAGAGTATTTGTTACACTAGACTGAGTCACGTTTTACAGGATAATTGCCTGACATCCGGCGCATGGCTCACCCACGCGTCCCTCACCTTCCGCTCTCTGTGTGTTGTCGTTCTCAAAATCCCTTCGCTAACTTTAAGCTGGCAAGCTAGGCTACATGCTGAAAATGGCAAGTTCTGAAGAAAATTTGGATCGTGCAACAAGGCAGGCCTGCTTGGTTCTTTCGGGGAATGATTGTAAAGATTTACAAAGAATAAGTTAACAGCGTTTACTCTCTAACTTGGATGTTTTGGGGCCGATTGGCTGAATTGCTGTGGAAGAAGTACACACGGCGATACACTGCTTTAAGTAAATAACGTATGACCACCCAGCTACTTTTAAAATCTCACGTTGTATTGTGTGAACAGCTAACTTAATTTTACGTTGTATGTAGAGTCGTCTTTTGCTGGGTGCAAATGTTCTAGCAGAACAAGTTCCTTCCCGAGACTATTTTGCAGAGCCACCGTCACTGCGTCCAGAGTTTAGAGCCGTCCAAGACGATTGGGATTGGTTTAAAGAAATGCAAACAGCTGTGAAGATAGGTCTGGAAATGTGAGACTAGTGTACACCTTACCTGCAGCAGGTCCAGGAAGAAGTCTCCGGGCAGGTCAGAGTCTTTGAGTTCAGCCAGCAGCTGCATCAGACACTCCAGCCTCCACTGCTCTCCTGACAGCTTCTCATATAGAGCATCGTCCTCTTCACTGAGAGACAAAAAGAGAGAAGTGATGGAAGACACTGGAGGAATGAAAAGAGGCAAGTTATACTAACAGTCATCATCGCAGTGGAATGAGATAGTGTGGCTCTTTAACTGTTGCCGATTGGCCCAAGAAGTGTTAAAAAGGAACTATCCTATTCTGCATTATGCATCATGTTTTTGTCCCGAGTGTCCTTTCTTAACAACACAATATACAGTCAAGACAGTGCTCTTTCACAAAGATCAGAGCATGTCCATTAACACATACAGAGATTCACATAAATCACATGCTTTTCTGAGTGTCAGTTACCTGCAGCTCTCTCTGGAGCTGAGTCTGGCTCCTCCATCACTGCCCGGGGAGAAGTGGAAGTCTGCTGCCACCTCGTTCTTGTCTCCCTGCAGACCTGCAAGCTGCCTCAGTGCTGACAGGGCTGCAAGCGTCTCAGTGTGGCTCAGGTACCACAGCAAAATCTCCTGACAGGGGGCGCTGTTGAGCACAGAGCACATTCATACAGCTAATTTTTTTTCTTACTTTAGAGCAGATTTAGTACCATTCATGTATACTTTACATTTTTGCAGACTATTTTCCAAAGTACACTTCTTTAACCGATTTCCTGCCAGACAGCCTTTTGGCTAGAGGCTTAATATAAGTAATCATTCATGGTGAAAACAGTGTCCTACGCCTGCGGGTTGTGGGGGAGAAAACTGACTGTTGTTTGTGCATATGCACCAAACAAAAGTTTGAAGTATTCAGCCTTCTTGGGTACCTTGAATGGAGTCCTGCATGGGGCTGCAGTGGGGGACTCCTTAGTTCTGCTGGGGGACTTCAACGCGCACGTGGGCGATGATGGAGACACAGAGAGGTGTGATTGGGAGGAACGGCTTCCCTGATCCCTAAACCTGAGTGTTTGTTCGTTGTTGGACTTCTGTGCTAGTCATGGATTGTCTATAACGAACACCATGTTCGAACATAGGGATGCTCATAAGCGTACTTGGTAGCAGAGCACCCTAGGCCAAAGGTCAATGATCGATTTTATAATCGTTTCATCTGATCTGAGGCCATATGTTTCGGGATGAAGAGAGGGGCGGAGCTGTCAACCGGCGGATAAATTGGGAACGTCTGGAGGAGGCCCCTGTCCAACAGACGTGCATCCCTGTGGAGGCTGGGGGCATTGAACCCGAGTGGACAATGTTCAAAGTCTCCATTGCTGAAGCTGCGGCGGGGAGCTGTGGTCTTAGGTGCCTCAAGGGGCGGAATACCGTGATGGACACCAGTGGTCAGGGAAGCTGTCCGACTGAACAAAGAGTCTTTCCGGGATATGTTATCCCAGAGGAATCCGGAGGCAGTTGCAGAAAGAGGCAAAGCAGTGGGTGTGGGAGAAGTTCGGGAAGACATGGACTTTCGGTCAGCACCAAGATGCTTCTGGAAAACCGTTCACCACCTCAGGAGGGGGAAGTGGGAGCATCCAAGCTGTGTACAGTAAGGATGGGATGCTGTTGACCTCAACTGAAGAGGTAATAGGGCGGCGGAAGGAGCACTTTGAGGAACTCCTAAATCCATCTAATAGGCCCTCTAGGTTAGAGGCAGAGCTGGAGGATGATGGGGGATTGTCGTCAATTTCCCTGGTGGAAGTCACTGAGGTAGTCAAACAACTCCACAGTGGCAAGGCCCGGGGATTGATGAGATCCGTCCAGAAATGCTGAAAGCTCTGGGTGTGGAGGGGCTGTCTTGGTTGACATGCCTCTTCAACATTGCGTGGAAGTCTTGGACAGTGCCAAAGGAGTGGCAGACCGGGGTGGTGGTTCCCCTTTTTAAAAAGGGGGACCAGAGGGTGTGTGCCAATTACAGGGGTATCACACTTCTCAGCCTCCCTGGTAAAGTCTACTCCAAGGTGCTGGAAAGGAGGGTTCGGCCGATAGCCGAACCTCGGGTTGAAAAGGAACAATGCGGATTCCGTCCTGGTTGTGGAACAACGGATCAGATCTTTACTCCCGCAAGGATCCTGGGAGTATGCCCATCCGGTCTACATGCGTTTTGTGGATCTGGAGAAGGCGTATGACCGGGTTCCCCGGGAGATACTGTGGGAGTTGCTGCCGGAGTATGGGGTCCCTTCTCAGGGCCATCCAAGCTCTGTATAACCAAAGCGAGAGCTGCGTTCGGGTTCTCGGCAGTAAGTTGGACTCGTTTCATGTGAGGGTTGGCCTCCACCAGGGCTGCGCTTTGTCACCAATCCAGTTTGTAATATTTATGTACAGGATCTTGAGGCGTAGTCTGGGTGGGGAGGGGTTAGGGGTGCAAGATATATCGACTCAATATTGTTATCGCGATATCACGTTGTGCGATATACTACCGAAAGTCTCGCGATAATTATGCAATATTTTGTTTTATTTCTGAAGCGTTGCATCCCGCCCTACACCCACAACGTGCACGTTACATGCACAATGTTCTATTGAGTTTCGCCTCGTTACGTCTATACTCTTTGATGCACCTCTCGAAAAATACACATCACTTGGTAGCGTTGCCTTTCCCCCCCGACTCATTTCCTGGTTCTCCTTTTCCATAAACATGAAATCAAGGAGAGGGTTAACTTTTCCTGCTCCAGATTTCCCACCGTGGTCAGAAAGAACAGGGAAGACACTTTGTTTCTCTTACTATAACTCTAGAGCCGCTACTCACTCCGAAGATAATCGCAGTAGTTCATTTTTTTAAATTTTTTTATAGGAGGACGAGTTTTCTTCTCTACATATTATATGCCTTGCTCTCTTGTATATATGGACATAGAAAATAAAGACACTGAAGAAATTGGACTCTAAAATCTAGAAACTATAAAGATAATTAAGTGATAAATTCCATGCACACTGTAAACATGAATGGAACAGAGTATATTCATCAGTTATTTTCCCCCCCCCCCCCAGCAAAATATAAGGTCAAAAACCATTGAGGTGTCCTCTCCCTGTTGTTACATGAATGTACAGTAGCCTACTTCACTAGATAGTTACTGGTCCAGTGAACTAAGACTATAATTTGGGAGGATTGTACAATTAGGGTATGTTCTTTAAATTGTACAATCCTCCCAAATTATAGTCCCAGTTTACTGGACAACACAAATTGTGTGCTGAGAATGCCAAATACAATGCACATGGAAGCTGAACAAACATGATCCTTATTGTTAAAGAATTTAAAAAAAGATTTATCAACTAAAATAATTCAAGGTGCATTGGTCAACTATAGAAATGTACAGCACTGTATGTATTGCCCTTAGTAACAGACTTCATTTAAAACACATTTGAAATGTTATCAGCCTTTTCTAATTATCTCAACAACTGCCATAATATATTCATCAAACTTCTAACAACAATATGAAAAGCAGTCTTCATACAGCAATATAACAGTAACAATTACTGTCACATGAATAATTATTAAAAAAAATAATGGTCACAACTTTAAATAATAACAGTAGTTAAATGAACAGCAATATGCACCCGTTGGATTTTAATCCAGGCTCATAACAATAGGGTAAAACCACTGCTGGGTGATCAGAAAAGGCTCCAGGATTAAATGAATCCTGGCTGTTAGCCTGGTCAGGAGCAGGCTAGCTGCACAGAATAAATCTCCATGGTGATTTATGTGCCTCCGCTTTCGTCCACGATAACGGGGAAATCCCGGCTTAATCCCTTATCTTGGTTTTGTGAAACAGACCCCTGTTCTATAGACATGCTCTTTATTTATTTATTTTATACTGTACAACCAGTAAAACATGTCCTGTTCTGTAGACACATGTTGTACCAGTCCAATATGACTGTCAGTTGAAATAAACCTTGTGTTGTAAGAAAACTTGTTTTATTTGTTATGAATCTATTTTGATGCGTTTTCCCATAATTTTGGTAATTTTACATACGTTTAAAAATATCGAAATTAATATCGATATCGCAGTATTCATTATCGATATCGCAATATCACATTTTTTTCAAAATTGTGCACCCCTAGGAGGGGTTGCAGTTCGGTGGGCTGGGGATCTCGTCGCTGCTCTTTGCAGATGATGTGGTCCTGATGGCATCATCGGCCTGTGACCTTCAGCACTCACTGGATCGGTTCGCAGCCGAGTGTGAAGCGGCTGGGATGAGGATCAGCACCTCTAAATCTGAGGCCATGGTTCTCAGCAGGAAACCGATGGAGTGCCTTCTCCAGGTAGGGAATGAGTCCTCTGAGTAGAGCCACTGCTCCTTTGCGTCGAAAGGAGCCAGTTGAGGTGGTTCGGGCATCTGGTAAGGATGCCCAGTGGGCGCCTCCCTAGGGAGGTGTTCCAGGCACGTCCAGCTGGGAGGAGGCCTCGGGGAAGACCCAGGACTAGGTGGAGAGATTATATCTCCAACCTGGCCTGGGAACGCCTCGGGATCCCCCAGTCGGAGCTGGATATTGTGGCTCGGGAAAGGGAGGTTTGGGGTAACCTGCTGGAGCTGCTGCCCCCGCAACCCGACCCCGGATAAGCGGACGAAGATGTATGGATGGATATTTCCAGCACCAGATTAATCCACATCGATGCTCTAGTGAGTATTTGGGGCAGTGTGTCGGACTGGGTCTGAATTAGTCTTGCATTGCCAGACCTATCTCCACATCGCTGCAGTAAGGTCACACTGTATTGAAATAAATTAACACTAATGACTGTCTAACTAAAGTGTATGTATATGTGTGTTTATATGTATAAATACATATTTTTCTCTCTCTTCAGTGGGACCCTGTAATACTTCTGTAACATGTTTATACTATTTATCTGTTTATGTTCACTGAACTAAAAAGATGAAGTCTGCTTCCATGACATTTGTGTATGTAAAATGCTTTTGAAAAATTCAATAAAAAAAAAAACTTGAATTCCAAAAAAAAACACTAATGAGTTGGAAAACCAATCTAGAAAGTGCCGAAAACGGTCAAAATATACATAGTATTATATTTATATATAGTATAGTACATTTGTAGTTAATGGGCTAAAACATGGTGCAGTCCTTCTTGGATGGCTCCAACACTTACTTTGTAAAGTTAAGGATTTAAGGAGTTATTTTTGAGATACTTGTACATGAAAATTTCAGCTAATAACACAGAAAACCTTACCGTAGATGGGACACATTCTGCTTGGTGAAACAGAAGAGTGTGAAGATAACAGGAAGAACTTGTTCTAGGGCTTTGAGAAGAGAAGCTGACGGACTGTTTCCAACCACCCAGATCTGACAGCAACAAGAGACACAAGAGCAAAGAACCAACCAACACTGTGAGAGGCATAAAGCATTTATTACTAAAAAAAAATACAGTGTTAGCAGGGAACATCAGTGAGTATGTTTACATGCACACCAAAATCCACTATTATTCAGAATATGACAATATTCCGAATTCGATACAGGTCATGTAAACAGCATATTCCAGTGGGATATTCCGAATAAGGTCTTTTTCCGAATATAGCATTTTCCGATTAAGACGTGGGATATTCCAGTATTATTCAGGTTGCATTGTTTGGACATGTATGCAGCGCATTCGGAATATGCGTCTTAATCGGGGTTTTTACGGCCAGTTTACGGCCTCTTGCCTGTTTACGGCTTATGGTCAGCTCTGTGCGTTGCTATGGTTGCTGTACACAAACCAACCAGCCAACAGTTTGCAGGGCTGCAGACCCGATGAGAAGGAGAAACACAGCTACTTTTAAACATTATCAAAGACTTGGATATCAACAGGTTTTTGGATATGGGCACAAATCGCTACGCCGACCTTTTCAAGAAGCTGGTTGAAGGAATGAAAGAGGGACGCTGTTGTGTTCGCACGGTCCAATAAGTCCGACACCGCTGGTAAACTTTGAAAAAAAAAATATTTTGCACTGCTGCATGTAAACGGGAATATTAAGGCAAAGGCAAATTTATTTATAGAGCACCTTCTCATACACAGAGGTGATTCAAAGTGCTTTACAGGCAAAAAGCAACGACAAAAAATGTAATTAAAATAAAAGTACCATCAGACAAGACTAATTAAAAGCTCTGGAGAAGAAAACTGTCTTTAACTTGGATTTAAAAGTGGTAACAGTTGGTGCTTGCCTCAGATCCAGCGAAAGCTGATTCCCGCAGTGGGCAACATAATGGCTAAAGTCCGTTTCACCACTCTTGGAAAGAACTCTGGGCACCTCCTTTTAACAGACTCATGTCATCAGGGAATTATGATCAACTTACTGTATTTTTAAAGAATTCAATGAATATCATTCAGCTGCAGTTTTATTATTCAAAATGACACCATGCAGAGCAGTGAGCATGGATCGGATTCTTGCATATTTTAGGAAATATCACTAAATGTCACTATACAAAAATGTCATTAGATACTCATGAATATTTTCCTCCAATATACATAAGGTACTGTCAAGGAAACTGAGACATCGTGGGTACATTCTCTTGGTATATGGTCTCTTCGACTACACAAAGTCCATAACACCTTAATTAAAAGTACTGTATGAGCGATGGTCATTACAATGAATATGATCTGCATCAGTAACTATGTTTACATGCACATATTACTCCTCTTTTTGCCCTTATTCCAATAAGATAATATTCCGACTAAGCTGTGTACATGGCTAATGAAAATGAATATTCTACTAATATTACCATTTACATGCAGCAGTGTAAAATAGAATTTTTTCTATATAGTTTTCCACCGGTGGTGGACTTGTTGGACTGTGCAAACACAGCGTCCCTCTTTCATTCCTTCAACCACCTTCTTGAAAAGGTCGGTGTTGCAAAGTGTGCGCATATCCAAAAACCTGTTGATACCCAAATCTTTGAAATGTTTAAAAGTAGTTGCGTTTCTTTAGGGCTTTTGTTTTTGGCATGCATCTCTACTGCAGCCTTGATCGTTGGATGGTTGGTTTGTGTACAAACAGCCATAGCAACGCACAGAGCAGACCGTAAGCTGTAAACAAGCAAGAGGCCGTAAACTAGGGTTGAGTATCGTTTGGGTATTTTCCGATACCGCTGCTAAAACGATACTATTAAAACGGTGCCGGTGCCTAAACCGGTACTTTAAAAAACAAAAGAGCACAAAACGAAAAAGCTTGTTTATTGCAAAGGCCATATTGTCAAATTTAAATTATTTATTTCAAATGTAATAACAATAACTTATTTCACTAGTCAATTGCTGTTAAACGACAAAAAGAACCACTAGAGTTCAATTGAAAGCACCATTAAGTCCCGTCTGTGTCGTTTCTCCGACAACTCCGACAGCGAAAGCCAAAAGAAAAAACCCGCTTCTAAAACCCAAATAATACCAGCATATTTCACGTCTTAATCGGAAAATGCTGTAGTCGGAAAAAGGCCTTATTGGGAATATTCAAACGGAAAATGCGGTTTACATGACCCGTATCAAATTCGGAATATTGTCATATTCGGATATGAGGGTGCATGTAAACATACTCCGTGTAGTGATTAGTGGATGCCTTTGGGTGTCCTCACCTTGTATACATCATTCACACAACGTGTCAGCTCCCACTCCTCCACAGCAGCTTGGAAAAGCCCCTCATCTGGAAAACACACATATGAACCACAGCGTTCAGCCCTGTTGGTATCTGACAGATCATCCATCTGCTGTTATGGACCTTTTT
Organism: Sander vitreus; assembly: GCF_031162955.1. Classification (NCBI taxonomy): domain Eukaryota; kingdom Metazoa; phylum Chordata; class Actinopteri; order Perciformes; family Percidae; genus Sander; species Sander vitreus. Next base: position 26,315,864 of record NC_135862.1, read on the forward strand.
CACAGCAGACATTTTTTTTGACTTGTCATAGTAGGAAAAGCACAGCTGAAATTGATAACCTTAACGATGGCTCAATTCCATCAAGTGTCCCAGTAAGCTGTTTCAGTGAGTCAGCATGCACAACACCAGGGCCTCTCCTAAGTGGAAAGCAGCCATCATTAATGGTTTTCAATACACCTGTGCTTTTCCTACTACGACATGTCAACATGTCTGCTGTGAAAAAAGGTCTATTGAGACAAGATGATGATAGCTAGCAGGACAACAACTACTGTCTGTTCTCCTGGTAGAAAATTCATATAAACACAACCTGCACATCTTGTGTCTTGAGCATACATGACCTGTATAGTAGGGCTGAACGATGAATCGTTTTCAAATCGAAATCGCGATTTGAAAGAATGCGGTTAGCTAATCGTGCAGACAGCGATTAATCAAATGTGCGATACTTAGTTGAATGTTTGGTGTAACATTTGGTTCAACTTTTTTATTTTTTTATTCCTCTTTTTATTATTATATTTACTGTTTTTCTTACAAGATAAATGCTGGAATAAAACAGGCATATCAGCCATGTCAGTTTACAGGAAAGTACTGATATTTTTTATTGGAAGTGGGGTTTTTTAAAAGATGATTTTTTTTGGGGCATTTTAGGCCTTCATTTGTACAGGACAGCTGAAGACATGAAAGGGGAGAGAGAGAGAGAGAGAGAGAGCGAGAGAGAGAGAGAGAGAATGACAGCAAAGGGCCGTAGGACAAAGTCGAACCTGCAGCCGCTGTGTCAAGGAGTAAACCTCTATATGTGGGCTGGGAAGTTTTTTTAATTTTTTTTATTATAACTTTAGCTTTTGTGATAAATGTTCTGTTTGACTGTTCAATGGTCCATGCTTATTAAAAGAAAAACACACTTGTTGCTGACAACTCATCTCTTTGTTCTCATCCCTGCCGAAGAATATAGTTTTGATAGTGTCTCATGTTATAATGCTCCATGACATGTTTTATCGGTTACAACAACCGAGAGACAGACAGACAGACAGACGAAAAAATTAGGACACCCATGCTAAAGTTGACTAAAAAGAAGAATACAAAAATCATCTTTTGGAAATTGATCTTAATGCCTTAATTAAAAAAATTAGGAAAAATCCAATCTTTAAGGACACCAATTTTCTTTGTGAATGAATAATGTATTGTAAATAAATAAATGTTCTTCCTTAAAATACAGTAGGCATAAGTGAGTACATCCCTATGTTAAATTCCCATAGAGGCAGGCAGATTGTAGGGGTTAACATTTAACATAGGATTAACATAGGGGTGTACTTACTTATACCCCCTGTATTTAAAGGAAGAACATTTATTTATTTACGAGACATTATTCAATCACAAAGAAACTTGGTGTCCTTAAAGATTGGATTTTTCCTCATTTTTCTAATTAAGGCATTAAGATCAATTTCCTAAAGATGATTTTTTTATTCCTCTTTTTAGTCAACTTTAGCATGGGTGTCCTGATTTGTTCACATGACTGTATGTATGTATGTATGTATGTCTCTCTATCTTATATTAAACATAAGATATCCGGGGGTTTTTTATCGCAAATCGAATCACAATCGCAATCTGACAGAAAAATCGCAATTTGATGTTTTCCACCCAGAATTGTTCAGCCCTACTGTATAGCATATAAAAATATGTAATATCTTTTTTGTAGACAGACTCCATTTCTCTTGAAAATGTATTGCATGTAATAACTAAATAATTGCCTATATACCATGTTTCTGTAAAGCAATTCTGTAAAGGAAAAAAGGAAAATGTCCACAGGACGACTGCAAAGAAGGAGCTTTTCCCAATGTATATTAAAAGAAATTAAAGATCTAACTAAAACAGTAGTTTCCAAAGCTGGAAGATGTTGTGCAACTTTAGTCTCTGGAACCAAAGACCTCAGAACTCCTCTTTGATTTGTACTACTACTAACTCTAGTTTGAACTGAACATTTTAAACGTATGGATATGATGGCCATGTGACTGACTGGAAGCAGTGGTGCAGCGGTGGAGAGGTGTGAGCAGAGGAGTGAGCAAGTACTGCTGGGCAAAGCTGGGCTTCTCCTGCACCGTGAATAGCACCGCCCTGGTGGCCACACGCTGAAACTGCTGGGCTGTCAGCTTGTCCCTGAAGTGCAGGAGGTCAAGGATCTAGACAACAACAACAACAAATATACTTCAAATGAACAAATTCTTATACAAACTTGCATGTAAATTGAGCAGGGGCTCTGTTAAAGCTTTAGTGCGTAATTTTTTGATATTAATTAACGTCCATTACATTCAAGCCATTGCCAAATCAGCTACAAAGCTAATTAAGCCTATCGCGGTGCGCGGTCACAGAAGGCTTGTATCATGTGGACACGCCGACAGTTTTGTTGCCATTACTTTGAATTCCTCATGGAAACTATGCACTACAGTTTTAATGTGAAGGTAGCTTTATTTAAAGCATTCTGTACACCGCTATAATACTGCCCGTTCTTACAGAAAAAGGAACATGTAGAGACTGAACGTGGCATATAATGATGGCATGAGACTGCTTCTTAAACAACCAAGATGGTGTAGTGCTAGCCAAATGTTTGTTCGTGTTGGTGTGCCTAGCTGTTCCGCCATTATAAGAAACCTTATTTATTGACGTATGTGTAGGATGTCAGTCTCAGAAAACAGAATCATACAAGCTTTAGCCCACACACTGATACTAGCTCAGTCAGGTTTACATCTAGACTGTGGAGACCTTGGCGCTCCTGTTTGTAGATCACAGGTGAAGGTTGCTGATCTTTTATTAATTGAGATGAATTGTACTATATATGTATCGCTATATTTTTGTAAATATTGTCTATTTTTTACTGTACTATGGACCTTCCATTGTGTCCTGAATGAAGTCATTATTATTATTATTATTAGTAGTAATAATAAACCGTGATAGATGGTAAGTTTAGGTGACAAATGTACTGCTTAGCTTTGTTTACACTGTCAAATGGGTTTAGATGACCGATCGCCTGACTGCTCGTGTTTTTTCTTTAAGGACTTCCACCATGTTTAAATGTCACAACGCTATGACTTGTGGGTAATTCACCTCAGGCAAAGTCGGCAGAAATGCGGTTCAGAAAGGGCTCAAATGCACTTGATAAGTTGACAGTGGGACAGTCCTAAGCCCTCACAGACATAGCGGGAACGCCCCTCTAAGTCTGTGAGCGTGGAGATTGGGCCACAGAGTTTTCCATCTCAGGGTTCATCAACACAGAGTTCAGGGTTAGGCTCAATGTTTGTTAAATCTGCTTTCTGAAACAGGGCCCAGGTTAGGTCTGTAGCATAAGTTGCAATGGCGACCTAGCCAGTTTAAAAGAAAGCCACCTTCATGGCTTTAGGCTCATTATACCTCACACACATTTGTGTGTGTGTGTGTGTGTGTGTGTGTGTGTGTGTGTGTGTGTGTGTGTGTGTGTGTGTGTGTGTGTGTGTGTGTTGAGCTGACCTGATGACAGACTTGTCTGTAGTAGGTGTCAGCTGAGGCAGACTGCTGCGGGCAGGTCACCAGGATCCTGGCCACACCATCGCATTTCCTCCAGTCTGACTCGCCCCCTAGAGGACAGAAACAGCGTTTCAGTTAGGTTTTGGATACTGTACATTCAAAGTACACTCTATGAAAAGATGAAAAACTTACATGCAAAATGTTACGCAAAATTATATAATTGAGGCAAGCGCTGAGTACGATTAAATGCACAATAATATTCCGAATATGACAATTTTCCAAATTTGATACGGGTCATGTAAACAGCATATTCATAGTCAGTAGTAGTTGTCCCGTTTGTCTGTTTGTCCTGCTAGCTGTCATCACCTTGTCTCAAAAACAGCAGATGGATGATCAGTCAGATACCAACAGGGCTGAACACTATGGCGCACGTTGTGTGAGTGATGTATACAAGGTGAGGACAACCAAAGGCCTCCACTAATCACTACAAGGAGTATGTTTACATGCACACTAATAGTCCACTATCATTCCGAATTTGACAATATTCCAAATTTGATATGGGTCATGTAAAACGCATATTCCGTTTGGATATTCCGAATAAGGCCTTTTTCCAAATATAGCATTTTCCGATTAAGACGCTAAGTCGATCTGCCGATATTTTTTGGGTTTTAGAAGTTGTCGGAGAAACAACACAGACAGGACTTAATGGTGCTTTCAATTAAACTCTCGACTGGTTCTTGTTTTAGTCATTTAACAGCAATTGACTGGTGAAATAAGTTGCCGTTTACAGCTTACGGTCAGCTCTATGCGTTTCTATGGTTGTTGTACACTAACCAACTAGCCAACGATGCAAGGCTGCGGTAGAAATGCATGCCCATAAGAAGAGACCACATTTCAGGTCACACATTACGACAGACTTGGCCATCAACAGGTTTTTGGATATGCGCAAGCATTGCAAGCTCGACCTTTTCAAGAAGGTGTTTGAAGGAATACAAGGCTGTGTTCGCACGGTCCAACAAGTCCACCACCGCTGGAAAACCTTTGAAAAAGTCCTGTTTTTCATGGCTGCATGTAAACGGGAATATCAGGGCACTCACACTTGGTTCAGTTTAAAATGGTAAAATGCGTTTCGTTTGACTAGTGTGATCACTTCGCTCCGTGCCCGGTACGCTAAACCGTGCCCTGGCCCGCTTAAAACGTAATACATCTAATATGTGTAATATGTAATATGTATATATCATACAAAAATTAATAACAATACATTTAATGAGACTGATTGTTTAGTTTAGTGATTAGTGATAGTTGTTTAGCGATTGAGATTAACTAACTAAAGAGTTTGGCCAGGGCACGGTTCGGTTGGACTCGGGCACTGTACACATCAGTATGATCACTAAACGTGCCCTGGATCTGGTTCTTACGTTTAAGATGAACAGGAATTGTAGTCGGCGAGTCCTGCAACGTAATGACGTAAGCGTGCTCTGGCCCTGAATGTTTTATTGCAGTGTGAGTGCAGGTCAGCTGGGAAGAGGGGACAATCATGCTCTGGCACGGTTCAAGGCAACTGGGCCAAGTGTGAGTACACCCTTAGTGGAATATTCATTTTTATTAGCCGTGTAAACAGCTTAGTAGGAGTATTGTCTGTTTTGGCGTAAGTGCAAAAAACGGAATAGGTGCGTGTAAACATAGTGTGATGGAGACAGATTAATCAGTGAAACTAATTAAGCACTGATGTTTTGCTTTAGTGTTGTTACTGGTCAGGTTTAATGCATTACAATTGAGTAGATGTTAATATCTCTACTAGTTTCAGTCGACTGTGCTCCTGACTACTTTTTCCTTCTTCCCTCATTACCTGGCTCCCCTCCTTCTCCCTCCAAGATGGCTCTGACTACAGCCTGGACACCATTAGGCTGCATCAGGCGCTCAGACAGCAGCTGACCGCACAGACGCCTCAGCCAGCTGGGAGCTGATCCCAGAGCTGCCCTGCTGCTGGAACCGCTGGAGCTTCCCACTGCACCAGACTGGAAGGAGGGACAGCACATATAAAACGAGGCCTCACAGACCTGCAAGCCTTACAAACACCTAAATTGGGAAATCTAAAAAAAAATATTGACACGATTTTCTTTATTATTTTGGTTCATGTAAAGTGGGGAACTCTTTAGTGTTATGTGATAATCAAACACGTAGGCTTACCAAGATCAAACTAGAAAAAACGCCAGTCACACAACATCTAAAAACTGGCCTTGGATCAAATATTGCTGCTCACTCACTTCCCAGTAAAGTTACAACTGTTAGCACTTCCACTTATAATAATAAGTTGCACTTAGTGGGAACTGAATGTGAGCAACAGGTTATGGGTAATGTGGGCATGCCAGCTGAATAATAAAAGGTGCCCTGAGTCTTTGAAGACTAGTAGCACTATGGAGCAAAAATCTATATGGAAACTCAAAACTGTTGCACCTTTTTTTTTAAAATGTCTTTGCTGACCATTCTTTTAAAGGATAACTACCGACTTTTTCAACCTGGACCCTAGTTTCCTATGTTTTTGTGTCTAAGTGACAGATGGGAACAACGATCTTTGGCACTGGTCCAGTATTATTATTATTTTTATTCCAGCCATCCCTGCCATAATCCTACACCAAACATAGACATGCACACCTGTTTGGGGCCACCTTGGAGGATCAGCAGCTCCTTGATAACGATTGGCTGGTAGACTTTTCCTAAAAGGCCTCCCAGGGCCTCCTTGCAAGTTTGACGTTCCTCAGCACTGAGCTCCTGTATCTAAAAAGTTTGGAAAAAGAAGGAAAAAATAGATGACATGCATCAAAAGCATTTTCATCTAAAATCATTTCCAGAATGCGTTACCTTCTCCTCTTCTGTGCCGCTTCTCCCTGCCCGGTTTGGCTGGTAGCCAAGCTGGCACAGCGCTGCCATCACATCCCCCAGATGCCGTGTGTAAACCAATGTGGCAAGGGATGACAGCTCCGCCAACTGCAATAGGACATTCGTGGTGGTAAGAAGGCGGCGTCCCACTGCTGGCACTGGCACACTGCGGACAAGTTTTTCCACCATGGATCCAAATGCTGACCTGCGACCCAGCGACACTCCCACTCCAGGGGCCAAGTATGGGAAGAGCCCCAAAGAAACCACAAACTGAAGAGCTGCTACCAGCGTCTTCTGCTGGGCGACACTGAGGACATCAGGAGGTAAAGGTGGAGCCATCTCAGGGGTGCGTTGCTTAGCTGCAGATGGAGCGGGGGTCTGCTTGAAACGTTTGAGTTCAACGGACAGGTGTCGTGCCAAGGTGAGGAGCAGTAGGAGACACTCCTGGACAAAGCGCCATGTGGCGTCTTCTGTATCGCTGGAGAACCAGTCTGCCGCCACCATCTCCTCCTCCCTCAGCCTCCTCACCTCCTCGAAGCTGCTCTCACTCTGAAGCTGCTCCCGGAGGAGGGCTGTGTTGGCCCGAAGCACTGCCAGGAGAGCCTCTTGGGGTGAGGACTGAGCATCTTGCACAGACGCCTCTACAGACAATAACACACAGAACATCGCATTGTGAGTTTTGTATGACTAATTCTGTACAGGATTATGCGGCATTTTCCCACGGTTTGTGGAAGACTAAGGAGCGCGGATTTGGCGGGGGGTTTAGGCGTTCTTCCTCAAGAAAATGTTAAATATTTCAATAAAAAGGGAATTTCCCCATATATTTTGTGCATCTTTGTGGGATTTTGTCTCTTTGTGGGTTTTTGTGTCTCTTTGTAGTTGTGTTTTGGCTCTTTTTTTTGTCATTTGGTCTCTGTGGTCATTTGGCATCTCTTAGTAGTCTCAGTAGTTTGTGTCCCTTTGTGGTAGTTTTGCGTCTCTTTTTCACATAATTTTGGACCGTTATTATTTCCATATCTGTGTCTACAACGTTGGAAAAACGAGCAAATAAAGTCTCAAGACAAAACTTAAAGCTAAAGAAGTCCAACAACAATCATTGGATCTGAGAAAAGTATTTTAGTTACATTCATTCGGTTTAGGTGGTTCCCAAAACGGATCGGGTGCTGCACCCAAACCAAATAATGGCAGGGAAAACCCTGGGATTGTTGATTGTATGTAGCCTGATTTCCAGTGCTACTGACAAGTTGTATCACACTGTTTGTACAGTAAAACTGTCCACTAGCAACACGCACCATCGGGGATAGACAAATGGTAGTTGACAATGCTGAAATTCCATAACTTGGGGACTTGGCACCGCTGTCTGAACACAGTGACCGATAAAGCTACGTTAACTTACACTAAATACATACATGCTCCTGACATTACAACCTAAAACGGGCAAAGTTACTACGAAGCACTTAAGTTATTTTAAATAACGGTAAACTGCTCACGCTCCTTGTCATTTTGTTAAATTACCGTCCATATAGAACCGAAAATGCTATCCATACCAAATCATGCTAACTTATGTCAGTAACGTTAAATGTAACGATACGGTTATCACCAGTTAAGTTACCTTCGATATCCTCGGGCTGTCAAGCTAAGTTATCTACTTACCACCAAGAGGTTTTGTAAGGATATTTATCGCTGAGATGATAGCTAGAGTCATCTCGCCATCACATAGACAACTAACTTTACAGTCATGTAGAAATCTGGATACGTTTTCAGCACTTGTTTCCGTTCATGCTGGTCACGCTGTGGCTGTGCTAACGCTAGCTACATGCTAAAAACATCTCAAAATGGCGCTGAAATTGTACGTCAACACGTCTAGTCACGTAGACACCGCATTGGCTGCTGATAGAGTAAATAGACATAGACAGTAAAGGAAATGGACACAGCGACGCCATAGACTTCGACGGAGACCAGTGAAGTCAATTAGAAGCGTAACTGTCAAGGAATATGCTATTGTTTTTGATGCAATTCCCACTGGGATTGTAATGTTAAAGGGTAATACTCCCCCCACAACCACTTACTCATCTAATCAAATGAACTGATACATGTGGGTGGTTTGTGCTTCTCAGCAGAAAAAAAATCACAGTATTAATAGAACAATTAGCTTTATTCCAGACTGACATTGTTACTATTCCCTAGGTTATTCCATACTGGAATGGTATAGTAGAAATTATCCCTTGGAAGAAAGTGTGGTCCTTACCTTTCAAATACCTTGTTACTAATAAAGTGAGAAGTTTCATTTAAACTAATACACAGGTTTTTACCCAGCAAAATCCAAGCAGGATGAGTTTAACTGCTCGTTTTGTAAGAGCACTGATGAAAACGTGTCATTTTTTTGGAGTTGCCCCAGTAAAATTCTGGTCAGTTCCTAGAATTCATTCACACAGTATTAATCCCGGATTTTTCATTTTGCTTTAAGGATGTTTTCTTTGGTGTGTTTGACTTTGAAGCGGACTATGAAGGTAAACACTTCATTATAAATCTTTGATTTCTATATGCTAAATACCACATCCATAGGAGCAAATCCAGTAGTTCTAAACCCTGTTACGTTTGAAACTAAAAGTTGAACCCAAGCGCAGACAACAATGCAGAGTCAAATGAAAGTTTAATAGGTTTATTGCAAATGTCCAAGTTCAGGTATGCAACCGGGAAAAAGCAAAGTCCAAATCCAATGGATTCCAGATCCAGGGTACAGAGCGGGAGTTGTACCGTAATATCCAAGTGTCCATGTCCAATAGTCCTGAGATCCAGTGTAGAGAGCAGGAATGGTGGATGGCAGGAGTGAAGTAGCAGCAGGAGTCAGGTTCCAAGAACTGTGGCAAAAAGAGAACAAATCAGGGGGAGCACAAACACAAGCGCTAAATACAGCCAGGTAACATCACCAGCAAGACTAACGTGTCATCTTGACTACAATCTGACAAGGAGTAGTCGGTTGACCTGGTATTTGTAACCGAGGTGATTAGTGTAGATGAGCTGCAGTTGGAACCCTGACTCCTGCACACCAGACTTCACTCCTGCAATTAAAGACAGACAGAGGGGAGGGGGAGAGCAGAGACAGAGCGCTACCTAGCAGCAGCAGCAGCAGGCATAACAAAACCATTCTTTTTTGGTTTTATGACTGAGTTTAGAAATTACATTAATTAAATTAAGTACACAAAAAATACTAAGGCCGTAAGAACTTTGGTTCTATATGAGTCGTGTGTGACCTCAAAGGTTTATTAATAAGATTTAGTTTTTTTCTCTTTGCCTACCAGCCTGTCCACCTAGGACTATTTTGACTGTGGCTGTACCCCTGTCTGTTGTGTATCTGATGTAATGTTGTATGTCATTTGTTCTGTGTAGTTTGTGTTGTATTTGACTGTAATGATTTGTATAAATTAAAATAAATAATAAAATAAAGTCAATTAGAAGCACTTAGATTTATCATTAACATTAAGAAATTGAGATTGATCAGAGAAATAGGACTTAAACCAGCTTAGTGTGATTCCTTTAACGCCAACTAAATGTTCCAGTCTCTGTAACAGGATGGTATGGTCAATAGTGTCGAATGCAGCACTAATATCTAATAAGACAAGTACGGAGACAAGTCCTTTGTCTGAAGCAGTTAGAAGGTCGTTAGTAATTTTCATCAGTGCCGTCTCTGTGCTATGATGCATTCTAAATCCTGACTGAAAGTCCTCAAATAGACTATTCCTATGTATGACTGCGGTACATAACCTGTTAATAAAGACATATTGATCATATCTAGTAATGAAGTGTGAACCATGGGTCACGCTTCTTTAAGTAGCCTCGTTGGGATGGGGTCTAAGAGACAGATAGATGGCTTTGCTGAAGAGACCTTTAACATTAATTGTTGAAGGTCTATAGGATAAAAGCAGTCTAAGTATATGTCAGGTCCTGTCGTTCTTTCTAGCAGTCCTGCGTTTAAAGGTGAACTGTTAGGGGTTGAGGGCAAAAGATGATGAATTCCATCCCTAATTGTTATAATTGTATCATTAAAGAAACTCATGAAGTCGTCACTACTAAGAGCTAGGGGAATAGATAGCTCAGTAGAGCTGTGGCTGTCAGTCAGCCTGGCTACAGTGCTGAAAAGAAACCTTGGGTTGTTCTTATTTTCTTCTATCAATGATGAGTAATAGTCTGATCTGGCATTTCTGAGGGCCTTCCTATAGGTTTTCAAACTGTCTTGCCAATCTAAACGAGATTCTTCCAATTTGGTAGAACGCCATTTACTTTCAAGTTTTCGCGAGATTTATTTTAATTTGCGAGTTTGGGAGTTATACCAAGGTGCTAGTTTCCTTTGCTTCATCATCTTCTTTTTGAGAGGCTTTTAAAGTTGTCCGTAGGCAGGCCGTAGCACCGTCTACAAAATTATCAATTTGGGAGGGACTAAAGTTAACATAAAGGTCCTCTGTTATATTAAAGCATGACATTGAGTTAAATGCTGTTGGAATATCTTCCTTAAATTTAGCTATAGCACTGTCAGATAGGCATCTAGTGTAGAAGCTTTTATCTAATTTTGTATAGTCGGGTAGTAAGAATTCAAAAGTTATTAGAAAGTGGTCTGATAATAAAGGATTCTGCAGAAATACTATCAAATCTTCAATTTCAATGCCATATGTCAGCACTAGGTCAAGGGTGTGGTTAAAACAGTGAGTGGCCTCATGCACACTCTGACTGAAACCAATCGAATCTAGTAGTGAGTTGAAAGCAATACTAAGGCTATCGTTGTCAACGTCAACATGGATATTAAAATCACCTACAATAAGTACTTTGTCTGATTTAAGGACTACACATGATAAAAACTCAGAGAATTCAGATAAAAATTCAGCTTCAACTTAGCACTGTAACACACCGCACAGAACACAGCCGACGGCCAAGTACCACGTACGTTCTGAGCCTATGTGCAAGGAAATAACTCCCCATACCAGCAGGTGGCGGTAATCTATTCATCATTCAACAAGGGAAACCAGATACTTTTGCTATGATACCCACAACAAACGGAGTTTGCTCTAGCAGCGGTAGAACCGAACAAACTCTGCTTCACTCCCCGCTGGGAAGACAGCGGTACCGGGAGATGGCTGACTGGACTGTGCCTCTCCCTGGCTGTCATCCGTTTTCTCGGCAAAGAAGTAAGGGAGCGGAGCGAACGAACGGCGGTGGCTGGCTCGTAAACTAAAGTTAGCTTGCTAATTTCACCCACCCAACATGCCTTCATCATACACTGGTTACCTAAAATTAGCCAAAGTAAATTGTCACTCATCTGAAGATAGCAATGTGCTTTCCTATGATTTTACAAGAGCGTGTGAATTAAACATTAAGTTGTTACATTTATACTAATAAAAAGGATGGCCAGCTGACTGGTAAGCTAGCTTGCTTGCTAGGGGGGTAATTGTTTAGCAGTGCAGAGAGAGAGGTCTATTATGGTCTTTATATTAAATATCAAGGTATAGGAAATTAGTTTATTAACGATTATTTTGTAATGTCTAGTAGAGGTCTTTAAAAATACATATTATTGTTGGAATAAATATGCCTAAGCAAGTAGTTATGTATATCTCATTGTAGGCTACGTTTTCCATCTTATGGACATAATGTGCAAAAATAGTTATTCCAATCGTTCGAACCTGTGTGTTTTTAGAAGGAACATTCGAACGTAATCTTTGACCAGTTTTGACAGCTCTATGTGTATTGGATTGATTAGATGAGATGAAAAATAAAAGGAGCCTTTGGTGTGCTTGTCACAGTTTGTTTTTCTCACTCTTGTTTCCAAGCATAACAGTCAATCAGATGAATTGGCTATTCAGCCGACGGTCAACAATCGCCGACACCGGCGGGACAACACCGACTATAGGCCGTCGGCCCAACTAGGACCGACTGCCGACCGTCGGCTTGGTGTGTCAGGGCCTTAATTGGGGTAGCCTTGGAGAAACCATCTCTTTTGGCTGCTGTGGATGTCTGTTTCAAGGCATTTTTTGTGTTCAGTGTCGGTTATCCGAAACCTTGTGCTAAAGTTTGGGAGTTCATCCAGACTACCGTCTTTCAGATACCAGGACATGAATCAAACGCTGTCAAATTAATGAGAGCTCGGGTTGCTACTATGTTGTTTTTATTGCACACGGTTGAGTTAAGATTTCAAAGATGGTTCCATAGTTCACTGCATGCATTTAGCTAAGTTGTGACTATTTTGTCCACAGTGAATCCTTAGGATGAACTGTATCTGTGGATGGCTTTAGTGACCACATTACCTATAGGCCAGAAAACAACTTTCAAAAATTAACAATAATTTGGAAGCCCCCTGCTTTAACTCTGAGGACCCCCTAGGGGCCCCAGACCCCCTGTTGAGGATCACTGAACTACCTGTCACAAAATAAAAAAGACTATTGTTCCAAACAATGTTGCAGTGTTATTTACAGTGGGCATATGTAAAAGTATCCATTGTTTTACTTTTTTGAAAGTAGATGAGGAGACAAAAGTTGAACTATTTAGTCTTTTAAAATGGGTTATATTCCCTTTGGATTGTTATAGCTAGGCCTGCTCCATTTTATTTTAGGAACAAACTGTAGCCTATCTGTGCCTGATGCTATCCCCCTGTAAATCATCTGAATCTGAATCTAAAATCTGCAGACAGATTTGTTTACATATGCACCATGTTAAAACGGAAATGATCACTTTGTAGCTTGACAGATGCGGTATTAATACAGTCTATGGGCATGACGGGCATGTCACTGCTCCCAAACGTGACACAGCTCCTGTCATTTGCCAAACAACCAATCAAAGTTGTCCAGTTTTGTCATTCATGCTGACGTTTTACCATGTACCCAATCAGCGAGCAGATACGGGGATAACAACGCATCATACAACGTCACAGTTTACTGTACTACCTACGCCCCCCTCCCCCCAGTGTTGCTTTTCGATGACAGCTCACAGTAAGTGAAGTTTACTGGGAGTCTACAAAACGGTCACTGTTTTAGCCTTCCCTAGTAGATTTTGGCTTCATTTCGACCGATCCCTCGGGATTATTCTTTAACAATGGAATAAGAAGTAATCATGGTGGTAAATTCAGTGCACTGGTTTCGCAAAGGTCTGCGGTTGCACGATAATCCGGTGCTGCAGGAGGCCCTCAATGGAGCGGACACCGTGCGCTGTGTTTATATCCTAGACCCGTGGTTCGCTGGCGCAGCCAACGTGGGAATCAACCGATGGAGGTTTGCCATTTAACTTTATCTGTGACACGTTTACATTCTATTAAACGCTGGTTGTCAGTAACGCATTATGTGAACACAATTTATCAGGTCGCCATTTGTGTGATTCATTGCCTTATAACGTGCAACGCTTGGAGTTTAGGCTCTGGCCTCCACTACACTTTAGTTAGCTAACGTTAACGCTATCTTAAAATGGAGATAATTCCATGCCAAGCACCATAGAAGAATCGAACAAGTTTAATGTTAGCCTTGTACATCGGCGAAGTATTCCCCACCTAGAAGAAGACCACTTCTTTATCGAATCAGTACTGTCCGCTGGTATGTTCGGTATAAACGAGAACTGCCATGAAACGGTTAAACTTGTCAAAAAAACAAATCTAAAACAAAAAAAACCGCACCACTATTTTGACTATCGCCCAACTGATCCCACTGAAGTTTGGAGGAAACTGAACTGAACTGAAAGAAGGTCGTGGTTATTCGCCCAATTCCCGGCTGAATAACATTTTCAAGCAAGTCCTTGATTTTGAATTATGATTATGTTCACATTCGGACAGTTTTTGGTAACATACTATCAAAAACTCCTTTATCACAAACATAAATGTAAGTGTAATGGTGTAAAACTTTATTTATATATCACATTTCAGCAACAAGACAATTCAAAGTAGCCTACACTCCAACCCGTTCTCCAACGCACTCGTGAGTGTATATGTGCGTTACATAGGCTAAAAAATAGCTACAAGATTCAAACTTACAGTGCAGTATAATAAGTAAAACAGTTACTCGATTTAATAATCGGGTAGCGTCAAACAAAATAACTGAAACCGAGTCTCCACGTACCTACGTACGTAGCCACGGCAGATTTAACGCAGAAGCATAAATCAAACTTAAAAAAACACTTCTGGAACCAGAGCTGTTAAAAAAGTGGGCGGTCACTGTCAAGCTCTATTGATTTTTTTTTAAAGACAGGCCGGTGACGTGCAAATTTCAGGAGTTTAAAGGCCCGGACACACACAGCCGACGGCCTCGGCAGAAAAGGCAGTTGGGCTGATCAGTCTCCCCGAGTTGGTCAAAAAAGTACCTTGGAACACACCAAAGCGACGAGACAGAATACGTCTCCATAACAGCAGGCTGCGCTAATCTGTATTGTCCCAAAAATGAAAACCGACAGCTGATTGGACGAGCGTGTCACATGGGTCTGGTTTCTCCGGAAATTCAAAGACAGACTGTCCAAGGGGGTAAGCTTCTCCTCGGACTGCGAACCTCCTATGGCGCCATATTGATGCTACCAAGTCATCACCTCCCGTTAGCATTCCATTGACTGCCATTCATTTTGGCGCCACTTTGACAGCGAATAACTTTACATCTGAAGCGTTTAAAGACTCTATTTGTCCATTGTTTATTTCTAAAGAAACACGACAATGTATAAAAGGCTCCATTAACTTGTACCTCACGTTATGGCTCCGTAGCAGACGTTTTTGTAAAAATAGGCTAACGATTGTGTCATAACCACGTGACTTACTGTCGCATAGTAGAGGAATTACCGTATAGTACAGGAGAAGCGCGCAGGCAGTTTTGTCTCACATTAGCTGTGTAAGTGCAATTACTAATGTTAACTAGCATTTTAGTTAGCAATAATTAGCCTGTGTCCATGTTATCTCCTTACATATACCTATGCTCTCCATCTCTGCAATATTCGGAATGATTGAGATTTCTCTTGGCACAGCTACCAGAAGACTTACAACTTTCAGACACGTTGCTCGCGGCACATTTACGTCGTCTCTCTCAATTGGAGGCTGCGCAGTAACGCTCAGCCATCACCGGAAAAGTGCTTCTAATGGCCTTCACTGGTCTCCGTCCAGAGCAACGGGATCTGTTGGTCCATTCTTATATACTGTCTATGAGACGATCATGGCCATATACAGTATATAAGAATGGACCAACAGATCCCGTGGCAGTCAACGCAATGCTAACTGGAGGTGATGGCTTATTAGCATCAAAATGGCGCCATAGGAGGTTCGCGGTCTGAGGAGAAGCTTACCCCCTTGGTCATGGCGGCTTGTTCAGAATACGATCTCATATTGTAGTAAAATAATTCACCGAAACGTGTTTCTGAAAACATTTTAAGCGAGAAATAGGCCATGCAGTTGCTGAATCTGTCTTCATTTCAGATCAACAAGGTCAGTTTAAAAGATTTTCGTCAGATTTTAAGAGACTCTAGTCATTCCGCTCCCCGTTTCCGGGTTAGCCCTCTACCAATCAGATAGGTCATTTGAGTTTGACTGCCGGCAGTGCCCGTCCCACCGATTTATACATGTCAAATCGGCCAAAATGAAGGACAACGGCCCCTCGGACGGATGGCGGCACGGAACACACCGAACAGACTCGAGTCACTGACCTCGCCAGACTGTCCAACGGACGATTATCGGCTCTGTGTGTCCGGGCCTTAACAGACAGGGTCTCCTGAGGTACAGTCTTTGGTATAGAGGGAGAAGAGCAGTGGGGAGAGAACACATCCCTGGGGGGCACCAGTACTGATGGTATAGGTGCTGGATGAGATTTTCCCCAGCCTAACCTGGTGCCTCCAGTCTGTCAGGAAGTTTGTGATCTACTGAGATATATTTTCTCTCGTTTGGTGGGTGTGTCTCTAGTTTATTGGCTCAGGTCACAGGTGATACTCAGCAGAGACGTGTCTGTAAACTCGTGGTAATAAAAAGGCAGAGCGCTCTCTACCCGTGGGGTCGAAAATCAAGCTGTTCCAATTAGCGCTCCCCCTAGAGGCCTGGAGAAGTTTGCGGGGTTTGTGTGCTTTTTTTTTTGTCGCATTTTTTTCTGTATTTGCTGTGTATTTGGTTGTGTTGTGTGTATTTGGAACATGTTTGCTAAATGCTGCGCATGTGTTGTCAAATTTATGAAGATGTTTTCATAATTTGCTTGTGTATTTGCGTGTGTTTCATTAAGTTGCAGTGCGTTTGCCCCTGTCGGCCACCGTACGTTTTCTTCTTCTGTGTGCTTAGAAGTGGGGAATTTACAGCGTTTTTCTTTAACCTTTATTGTGCGGCCGTTTAGTTTAATTCACAGTTTATTAATATCCAATAGCCCGTTCTGTCCAAACTGCTCCAAATTCCAAACCCTAAATTCATTGGGTACCCAGGAATCCCAGGTAGTAGATTGAATAAACGGTTCATGAGATATTTCAAAGAGACACACACACACACACACACACACACACACACAGATATATCCCGATTTATTAGAGAGCTAGCACCTTACGGGAGTAGCACTCTGAATTTCGTTATACGTTTTAATGATACAATGACAATAAAAGGCATTCTATTAACTCAGAGCCTGATCGGGAAAGGCCTCTCTTCCGGTTCTTGTTCTGTGTGGTTGTTTGAAAATAAATTACAGGACTGAAATGGTGTGCATCTCATCACTGTGCCATCCCAGCTGCCAACCTGCAACCTGCTGCCTTGTAGTTTGGTAATATTTCTCACTAATTTCCTTTATGTGTGTCTGTGTGCAGGTTTCTGCTAGAGGCTCTG